>NC_133329.1:295103591-295265711 GCF_042186555.1 Aquarana catesbeiana
CCCCTTAAATTTTTTACTCTTTGTTATATTGCAGCCATTTGCTAAAATCATTTAAGTTCATTTTTTTCCTCATTAATGTACACACAGCACCCCATATTGACAGAAAAACACAGAATTGTTGACATTTTTGCAGATTTATTAAAAAAGAAAAACTGAAATATCACATGGTCTTAAGTATTCAGACCCTTTGCTGTGACATTCATATATTTAACTCAGGTGCTGTCCATTTCTTCTGATCATCCTTGAGATGGTTCTATACCTTCATTTGAGTCCACCTGTGTTTGATTATACTGATTGGACATGATTAGGAAAGCCACACACCTGTCTATATAAGACCTTACAGCTCACAGTGCATGTCAGAGCAAATGAGAATCATGAGGTCAATGGAACTGCCTGAAGAGCTCAGAGACAGAATTGCGGCAAGGCACAGATCTGGCCAAGGTTACAAAAAAAATTCTGCTGCACTTAAGGTTCCTAAGAGCACAGTGGCCTCCATAATCCTTAAATGAAAGACGTTTGGGATGTCCAGAACCCCTCCTAGAGCTGGCCGCCTGGCCAAACTGAGCTATCGGGGGAGAAGAGCCTTGGTGAGAGAAGTAAAGAAAAACCCAAAGGTCACTGTGGCTGATGGAAGCCTCTCCTCAGTGCAAGACACATGAAAGCCCGCATGGAGTTTGCTAAAAAACACCTGAAGGACTCCAAGATGGTGAGAAATAAGATTCTCTGGTCTGATGAGACCAAGATAGAACTTTTTGGCCTTAATTCTAAGTGGTATGTGTGGAGAAAACCAGGCACTGCTCATCACCTGTGCAATACAGTCCCAACAGTGAAGCATGGTGGTGGCAGCATCATGCTGTGGGGGTGTTTTTCAGCTGCGGGGACAGGACAACTGGTTGCAATCGAGGGAAAGATGAATGCGGCCAAGTACAGGGATATCCTGGACGAAAACCTTCTCCAGAGTGCTCAGGACCTCAGACTGGGCCGAAGGTTTGCCTTCCAACAAGACAATGACCCTAAGCACACAGCTAAAATAACGAAGGAGTGGCTTCACAACAACTCCGTGACTGTTCTTGAATGGCCCAGCCAGAGCCCTGACTTAAGCCCAATTGGGCATCTCTGGAGAGACCTAAAAATGGCTGTCCACCAACATTTACCATCCAACCTGACAGAACTGGAGGGGATCTGCAAGGAGGAATGGCAGAGCTTCCCCAAATCCAGGTGTGAAAAACTTGTTGCATCTTTCCCAAAAAGACTCTTGGGTGTATTAGATCAAAAGGGTGCTTCTACTAAATACTGAGCAAAGGGTCTGAATACTTAGGACCACGTGATATTTCATTTTTTTCTTTTTTAATAAATCTGCAAAAATGTCAACAATTCTGTGTTTTTCTGTCAATACCAGGTGCTGTGTGTACATTAATGAGGAAAAAAATGAACTTAAATGATTTTAGCAAATGGCTGCAATATAACAAAGAGTGAAAAATTTAAGGGTGTCTGAATACTTTCTGTCCACACTGTACGTAGTTCAGTGATACCTGTATTGAATAGTACACATAAAAACAGACAGCAAATATTGCGCTCACAAGTATGGATACAGAGGGTGCACATATATGAATACTCAGCATCAAAATCCTGTAATGTTTCCAATATTAAGCCTGTGCAGCCACCACTATGGGCATGAAGATGAATCGCACTACAGACATTCATGAAACATTCATATAAGGGTCAAACACCACCACTGAGGTATAATAGCAGGCCGCTCTCAGGAACCCTGGAAACTCATTTTCTGAGACACTTCCCCTTCGTCAGCCTAATGGTCCACCGTCCACAGCACCAAACCCCTCCCCCAGGACACTGGTACAGGTCTAATTGTATGAGGAAAATCTGTATAACTAATTATTGATATCAGTCCTTAGTAAAAAGATATTTGAGAGTAATGGTCACGCTGGCTTGTGGGTAGGTACAACGTGGTTGGACAGCAGAAAACACTGAGTCTGGGTGCATGAAACTGAAATTCACCAAAATACAACAAGCCAGATGGGAAGGCAACCTGACCAGGAGCACTGACAGGATACAACAGCGATGAGTAGTAGCAGAGTAGTGGGGAGGCTTCCAGGAAGGATGGTGTGTCCCTACACTTTCCCTACTTATCAGAAACTTCTCCCTGATGCTAAGCACTGTCCCTGACAGACAGGTGGAGCTGTCCCTACTCTAGCCACACGCAAAATGCGCACCAAGCCACAGAGCCAGTGTCCTAAATATGGCTGCCAGAGTCACAGCATTCAATCGTATAGCTGCCGCCTTGTGACCCAGGAAACCATAGAGAAACTAGGCTTTTCTCGACTTCCTCTCTCTCTGCAATGCCAATGCGGTTCACCTGCACTGGAGAAAAAAGACTGCACCTTCCTACAGGCTAACTTATTACACTGGTCTACAAGGAGAAAGCCTTACCACAATTGAGTCGCTAATAAAGGAAAATTTAAGTCCTGAGTATCAATTGGCTCCAATTTCCAAGATACAGTTTCAGGTCAAACTTGCATCAAAATAATTCAAAATTACGAGGGGGGTGTGGGATTATGCTCCATAACTTTTCTGAAAAATATGATATAGCAATGAGAATGGTGCCACACCAATCATTATAAATGTATCTTTTTATTCATACTAATAACATAACTTTCCATTCATTTATTGTTTTTTCATGTAACATTTTTTTGCTCCTTCCACAACAATGGGACTGAGAAAGGCATGGACTTTTTCTTCTTGTTTAGCCAATGACGCAAATAAGTTGCAAATCCAGTACAACAATAATGAAGGGCCCAGCTCTTGTCCTGATCCCCTATTTTGCATCCAACATATAGGTGGTATGCCTTTTTTTTACCACTGCCATCATACTGCACTTTTGAGATGCAAATGTAACCTCACCACAAATGTAGCAGACGTTATCTGCGCTGTTTACTCAGTTTCAAGGCATCTTGGCTTTTGATGGAAAATATCACATAACTGCTCCTTGGGAATGTTAGGCAATGACACAAAGTGAAGATAAATTTTATAGACTTCCATGATGTACCATTTTCATTGTTCTACCATACTTTGTCGAGAAGTTACAAGGCATCATAATCATCAGACACCTCCCTCCCTTGTAGGCAAATATACTCGCCTGTGAATAAGTCTTCATTGTGAAATATCTTGAAAACTTTAGCCAACCAGCACCTTTATCACCTTTATCACGTTTTCTAATTCATCTAATCAAAATATGTAAGAATTAGCAAATTTTATCTCCGAGGTCGATAGTTCCCAATTTTTTAGACCAGTGTTATAAAAACACATGGTGTAGTAAGTGCTAGGGAGCTTTAGCAGCTTGCACTGAGAGATTGCAACACTCAAATTAACCTAAATGTAAACATAGTGCAGCACTCAAACTATATAAAAAATGATGTTATATGTCATCAGAAGAGACCTCATTCCTGATCCCTACAATAGATTTCTCTCTATAGCGATCGGACACATCCTGGCAGCTCGTCTTGTATGGTAGCTAGCTCACCACACTGTGTTCAAAATCATATAATAGTGTAGTATTTTATTTTTATTATGTAAAAGCATACAGCATTAAAGAATGCCACGTGGATTAAACAAATACAAAGAGGCCGAACACACCAAGATGGTGGCTGATCTGGGAACCAGATATGGCAGGATAAAGTCAGCGTGTAGAGCTCCTTACTACGCGTTTTGTGTGAATGCACATCTTCAGGGGACCCCCTACTACTGACATCAGATTGGACCTCCTTAAATAGTCTACAGAGCACACGATTACCCGCCGCCATTTTGTTGTGGATCTGCCATTTTTTAATAGACCTAGCTATGGGGAGCTTTTTGTTGTGGGCTTTACCATTTTCTGGTAGTTCCTGCAATGTTATAAGCAGGGAACTAGCTCAAATCACATTCATCAATACAAACATGGCTATACAGTGCCTTGAAAAGGTAATCATACTCCTTAAAAGTTTCCACATTTTGTCATGTTACTCCCAAAAACGTGAATGTAATTTATTGGGATTTAATATGAAAGACCAACGCAAAGTGGCACATAATTGTGAAGTGGAAGGAAAATGATAAATGATTTTCAATTTTTTTTATGAATTAATATGTGAAAAGTATGGCGTGCATTTGTATTCAGCCCCCCTGAGTCAATACTTTGTAGAACCACCTTTATCTTCAATTACAGCTGCAAGTCTTTTTAGGTATGTCTCTACCAGCTTTGCACATCTAGAGTGACATTTTTGCCCATTCTTCTTTGAAAAATAGCTCAAGCCCTGTTAGATTGGATGGAGAGCGTCTGTGAACAGCAATTTTCAAGTCTTGCCACAGATCCTCAAATGGATTTAGGTCTGGACTTTGACTGCGCCATTCTAACACATGAATATGCTTTGATCCAAACCATTCCATTGTAGCTCTGGCTGTATGTTTAGAGTTGATGTCCTGCTGCAAGGTGAACCTCTGCCCCAGTCTCAAGTCTTTTGCAGACTCTAACAGCTTTTCTATTAAGATTTCCCTGTATTTGGGTCTATCCATCTTCCCATCAACTCTGACCAGCTTCCCTGTCCCTGCTGAAGAAAAGCATCCCCACAACATGATGCTGCCACCATCATGTTTCGCGGTGGAGATGGTGTGTTCAGGGTAATGTGCAGTGTTAGTGTCCCCCCACATATAGCGTTTTCTTTTTTGGCCAAAAAGTTAAACTTTGGTCTCATCTGACCAGAGCACCTTCTTCCAAATGTTTGCCGTGTCCCTCACATGGCTTTTCGTAAAGTGCAAACAGGACTTCTTATGGCTTTCTTTCAACAATGGCTTTCTTCTTGCCACTCTTCCATAAAGGCCAAATTTGTGGAGTGCACGACTAATAGCTGTCCTGTGGACAGATTGTCCCACCTGAGCTGTGGATCTCTGCAGCTCCTCCAGAGTTACCATGGGCCTCTTGGCTGCTTCTCTGAAGAAAGCTCCATTTGACCGGCCTGTCAGTTTAGGTTGATGGCCATGTCTTGGTAGGTTTGCAGTTGTGCCATACTCTTTCCATTTTCAGATGATGGATTGAACAGTGCTCCTTGAGATTTTCAACGCTTTGGATATTTTTTTTATAACCTAACCCTGCTTTAAACTTTTACAACTTTATCCCTGACCTGTCTGGTGTGTTCCTTGGCCTTCATGATGCTGTTCATTCACAAAGGTTCTCTAACAAACCTCTGAGGGCTTCACAGAACAGATTGTCCCACCTGAGCTGTGGATCTCTGCAGCTCCTCCAGAGTTACCATGGGCCTCTTGGCTGCTTCTGTGAAGAAAGCTCCATTTGCCCGGCCTGTCAGTTTAGGTTGATGGCCATGTCTTGGTTGGTTTGCAGTTGTGCCATACTCTTTCCATTTTCAGATGATGGATTGAACAGTGCTCCATGAGATGTTCAAAGCTTTGGATATTTTTTTATAACCTAACCCTGCTTTAAACTTTTACAACTTTATCCCTGACCTGTCTGGTGTGTTCCTTGGCCTTCATGATGCTGTTCGTTCACAAAGGTTCTCTAACAAACCTCTGAGAGCTTCATAGAACAGCTGTATTTATACTGAGATTAAACTACACACAGGTGGACTCTATTTACTAATTAGGTGACTTCTGAAGGCAATTGGTTCCACTAGATTTGAGTTTTTAAGTTTTTTTAGGGGTATCAGAGTAAAGGAGGCTGAATACAAATGCACACCACACTTTTCACATATTTATTTGTAAAACATTTTGAAAACCATTTATCATTTTCCTTCAACTTCACAATTACGTGCCGCTTTGTGTTTGTCTATCACATAAAATCCCATTAACC
Organism: Aquarana catesbeiana; assembly: GCF_042186555.1. NCBI lineage: Eukaryota > Metazoa > Chordata > Amphibia > Anura > Ranidae > Aquarana > Aquarana catesbeiana. The sequence goes on from NC_133329.1 coordinate 295,109,443, forward strand.
ACTTCCCGCCCGCCTACGTCATATGACGTCCTGGGCTTTGGGCGGGTATATCTGAATGATGCCTGTAGTTAGAGACATCATTCAGATATTGCCGGTTTCAGCCGGTGAATCTCTACACCATAGGAATGATCATCCGCCGCTTGATCGTTCCTATGGGAGGTGAGAGGGGACGTCCCCCCCTCCCGCGCTTACTCCGACTCACCGTTACGATCGGTGAGGCGGAGAGCGGATCCGCCAGCGCCAGATGTAGATCATAGAGATTTCCGGTGGACCAGATGGTCGCCGGAGTCTCTATGATCATCAGGGGCCGGGCGCGATGTTATGACGTCACGCCCGGCCTCTCCATTCAAAAAAACGGCGCCGCTTCGGCTGGGAAGCGGTGATCATTTTATTTTTTATATTTATTTCAGGCTTCCCAGCCTAGTGGTGAGATAAGGGTTCTTACTGAACCCATATCTCACTATTAAGAGGACCTGTCATGTTATATTCCTATTACAAGGGATGTTTACATTCCTTGTAATAGGAATAAAAGTGATCAAAAATGTTTTTTTCAAAAAAGTGTCAAAATAAAAAAAACAAAATATAATTATCAATAAAAAAAAAAAAATTTTAAAGCGCCGCTGTCCCCGTGTGCTCGCATGCAGAAGCGAACGCATAGGTAAGTCCCGCCACATATGAAAACGGTGTTCAAACCATACATGTGAGGTATCGCCGCGAACGTTGGAGCCAGAGCAATAATTTTGTCACTAGACCTCCTCTGTAACTCAAAACATGTAACCAGTAAAAAAATTTCAAGCGTTGCCTATGGGGATTTTTAAGAACCGAACATTGGCGCCATTCTACGAGCGTGTGCAATTTTGAAGCGTGACATGTTAGGTATCTATTTACTCGGTGTAACTTCATCTTTCACAATATGCAAAAACATTGGGCTAACTTTACTGTTTTTTTTTTTTTTTAAACATAAAACAATTTTTTCCCAAAAAAAAAGCGTTCCAAAAATTCCTGCGCAAATACCGTGTGAGATAAAAAGTTGCAACAACCGCCATTGTATTCTCTAGGGTCTTTGCTAAAAAAACATATATATATATATGTTTGGGGTTCTATGTAATTTTCTAGCAAAAAAATGATGATTTTTACATGTAGGAGAGAAATGTCAGAATAGGCCTGGTAGGGAATTGGTTAAAATACATTTACGTTTTTGGTTGTAACATGAAAAAATTAGGAACATTTCAAAGGGTATAATCACTTTTTTCAAGGCACTGCAATGAAGGCTATTACTGTCGGTACTGCGGGCAACGAAAAAGAAACATTCCCCATATATTATTCACAATCGTTTTGTGACTCAAACAGTGTAACCAACAGTGGTAATTGGTGTAAGGTGAATAAAAAGACTAATACAAAAATCGCAAAAACTATTATGCCCTGTGCACACGATCGCACATTTCGACAACAAGCTCCGATCGCACATTTTCCGTCAGAAAGTCCGATCATGTGTACAGGGCATTATAAAAAAAATTATTAAAATGAAAAAGAATAATAAAGCCAGTTTATACAGTGGCATTACCACAAAATAGGGGAGCAAAACCGAATAATAATTAGACCAGTGCTGCCAAACCTTGGCACCCCAGATGTTTTGGTACTACATTTCCCATGATGCTCATGCACTCTGCAGTGTAGTTGAGCATCATGGGAAATGTAGTTCCAAAACATCTGGGGTGCCAAGGTTCGCCATCACTGAAGTAGACTATTTGGAGTGGCATATGTTATACCAGACATTACTTGAATAATTCATATATTTACAATCCAACATATATGTATAAAACATTAAAATTAGAAAACTAAAAAATATATGACCAGAGGCAGACATGCCAGACAATAAATTAGTTGATCAACATGGTATTGTTCCATGGTATTGGTATTGAACTATTGTCTATAAAACAGTTTATATCTATCGCTATGTTAAGGCCCAGGGGAGATAAAGTACGCATTTCATGAATTCATTTTGTTTCTAAATGAGAAATAGATCTGCATTTGTTGCACTCTCTCTCCAATAGGGTCGAATAATATCAATTTACATGGATCCTATGTTTCTACCAGTGGAATATTCATAGTTCACACCATTTGCAATATGCATCATTTAGATAATAAAAATTACAGAATATCATCAAGTATAAATTGTTCTATTAAAGATAAATTCATATACCAAAAAAATGATATACATAAAGGTTCCTATACCAAAAAATGAGAAACAAAGGATCCATGGATGACTACTAAACTGAAAAAAAATCATCTAAAATGCAAGGGCTAGATGTAAATAAGACATCATGGCTTAACTATTGTGACGGGAGTCACTTTTGGGCACAGGGTGACTGAGAAAATATTTCTTGGATTACTTAAAATGGGACAGTAATATTTGTCCACAATATCTCCCAGGATATGTAAAGACTATTCTTGGTTTGATTGATTCTGAACTCAAAATGTTAGTTGAGAGAGCTGATCACATTGGCCTCTAGAACTGGGTAGAAGCCGGACAGTCTACTCCTACTATAGTTTGTTGTCTACTAGGCTGAGGAGGGGGGAGATCAATGTTTGTATTGTTAATTGTAATTAGCTCCTGCTAGTGTGAGAAGGTGTCCTGTGTTTATACTAATGAGTGAAGCTCAGTGACAACAAGTCTGACCTGTAGTGAAATCCTGATTAATCATACAATGCTCAGGAGGGCACGGAGTCACATCGGCTGCTTTAAGGGGTTAGTTAATTAGTTCATGTTAATTCTGTTTCTGGTTACAGTTGTATTGTTAGAGTAATATGAGCAGGAGGGGGGACCTCCTCTTCTACTGTATATAAGACTGTATTCTTGTTCTAATAAAAGTGAGTCTGATTCCTGTTTGACCCTCCGTACAGAGCCTCGTCACGTACTTGGGGGGAAGAATTATTCGTATGGGTTTCTTGTTCGGCTGATTGGAGTGTTCGGTAGCTGCCTTTATGTTTGGAAATGGAATTTCCTAAACAGCATTAACCCCTTTCATACTCGGGGTGTCGTTACAACTATAATGGCAGGTGAAACTGTACATACACATGAAAATGATTAGAAATAAGGAATCCACAAGCGATGATGAAAATGAAACGTAAAACATAATAAGTAATAGTAATAGATCATATTTACATATACAGTGGGGGGAATAATTATTTGATCTCCTGCAGATTTTGTAAGTTTGCCCACTTACAAAGAAATGAAGGGTCTATAATTTTTATCATAGGTGTATTTTAAATGATAGAGACAGAATATCAACCAAAAATCCAGAAAAAAAATGATACAAATGTTATAAATTGAGTTGCAGTTCAGTGAGTAAAATAAGTATTTGATCCCCAAGCAAAACGTGACTTAGTACTTGGAGGAGAAACCCTTGTTGGCAAGCACAGAGATAAGACGTTTCTTGTAGTTGGTTATCAGGTTTGCACACATTTCAGGAGGGATTTTGGTCCACTCTCCTTTACAGATCTTTTCTAAATCCTTAAGGTTTCTTGGCTGTCACTTGGCAACTCCAGGTTTCAGCTCCCTCCATAAATGTTCTATAGGATTAAGGTCTGGAGACTGGCTAGGCCACTCCATTACCTTAATGTGCTTCTTCTTAAGCCATTCCTTTGTAGCCTTGGAGATATGCTTTGTGTCATTGCTATGCTGGAAGACCCACCCACGACCCATCTTCAGTGTTCTGGCTGAAGGAAGAAGGCTATCATCCAAGATTTTACAATACTTGGCCCCTCAATGCGGCAAAGTTCGCCTGTACCATTAGCAGAGAAACATTCTAAAAGCATAATGTTTTCACCTCCCTGCTTGACTGTAGGGATGGTGTTCTTAGGGTCATAGTTAGCATTTTTCTTCCTCCAAATACGGCAAGTTGAGTTAATGCCAAAGGGCTAAATTTTGGTATCATCTGACCACAGCACTTTCTCCCAATACTTCTCTGAATCATTTAGATGTTCATTGGCAAACTTCATATGGGCCTGTATATGTGCCTTCTTGAGTAGGGGGACCTTGCGGGCACTGCAGGATGTCAATCTATGGCGGCGTATTGTGCTACCAATGGTTTGTTTGGTGACTATGGTCCCAACTGCCTTGAGATCATTCACAAACTCCTCCCGTGTAGTTTTGGGCTGATCCCTTATTTTGCTCATGATCATACTTACACATGAGGTGAAATCTTGCATGAAGCTCCAGACCAAGGGCGATTGATGTTGATGATGGTTATTTTGTATTTCTTCCATTTGCGAATAATCGCTCCAACAGTTGTCTCCTTCTCATCTGGCTTCTTGCTGTTGGTCTTGTGGCCCATTCCAGCCTTGTGCAGATCTACAATCTTATCCCTGACGTCCTTTGATAGCTCTTTGGTCTTGCCCATGACGGTAAGGTTTGAGTGGAAGAAAAAGATTCTGTGGACAGGTGTCTTTTATACACGTAACGAGTTGGCGTTAGGAGCACCTTCTTAAATTTACAGGACTAATCTGTTATTTTACTCACTGAACTGAAACTCAATTTATAACATTTGTATTGTGTGTTTTTTTCTGGATATTTTGTTGATGTTCTGTCTTTATCATTTAAAATACACCTATGATAAAAATTATAGACCCCTCATTGCTTTGTAAGTGGGCAAATGTACAAAGTCTGCAGGGGATCAAATAATACATTTCCCTACTGTATATACACATACTGCATATGTTTTATATATATATATATATATGTAGCGCCCTGCTCCTGATGGGTAGGTGCTATCCATGTAAATTTAAGTTTGTCTGAAGCTGTAGTTTAGCTCAGACTAATTATGGTAAATTCCCTGTACCAGTTCAGCTGGGTTGTGTCAGTTTCCACTTGGCCGTGGGTGTCGCTGTAGCCACCGGTAAGTGTTGGAAATGCAACAGGCTGGATGCTTTGGGTACCTCTTTTACTCAGAAATAGCCCGGTGGGATTGGTTCACTCGTCGTGCATTCTGGGTAAGTTTACTTAAGGTACAGGCGCCAATTGGTCTGGGTTTTTTCGTTGTTCCCGACTAAAGGCCCTCCTGGCCCAAGGTGTGCCGTGGCAGCTCTGCTGTCTTGGGGCCGGCTGGCCCGAGGCTTTGTTACTACAGAAGTAGGCCCAGGAGTTCTGGGGCCTGCTGATCCAGAGGGTGGTCCTGTGCTGTCTTGCCTGCGGGGAGAAGCTGATCGATTGAAGGAGACCAGTGGAGTGGAGTGGAGGTGACCAAGCAAAGTATGCTGGTATCTCAGGAGAAGCCTGGAAACTCAATTGAAGGAGGCAACCCGGGTCACCTACCTCACAGTATCGCCGGATCGGCTGAAAGAAACTGGTACTGTGCAGTTATGCTTTAATCTTGCAAAAGTTTGGTTACACCATCCTGTGGCAGAGGATTGTGTAACGACCGTAACGTGTTTTTTCAAGTCTGTGGTAGAGACTATGACCGAGCATCGCATCGGCTGCTAGGTCAGTGAGAGAGGCCTATCCGGTGATTGCTATATCCAGTTGTGGAAACCGTTTGTCCTCTGGATTGAAGAAATACCCTGATCCGCAATACCAGGTACCTGAATCTTCCTTAACCCTCCATCCCTATATCTGACTTTGTTAAATAAAAGAATTGGAGAAAAAGAAACTGAGTGTTTGGTGTAGACATCATTGAACATTCTTCTAATGGGACCCCTGTGACAGATACGGTGGAATGGTGAGGTAACGATAAGCCCAATTTAAAACCAGCAGCTCCTTCGGGGGTCAGTGCTACATATATATATATATATATATATATATATAAAATGTCTTTTCACATGGAGCAGGGTGCTTGCAGGACATTATAAAAAGTCCTGCAAGCAGCATCTTTGAGGCGGGTTGGGAGCGCTGTATTTAGCGCTCCCAAATGCCCTGCTCATGGCAATGAATAGGCAGCGCTTTCAAAGAGCCTGAAAAGCTATTTGAAATCGCTGCAAAACGGGACATTTTACCCCTTTTTTTAGGTAAAAACCGAAAAGCGGTGCAAAAGTGCCGCTAAAACAGCGCTAAAACACCGCAAAAACAAGCAGCGCTTTAGCGCTAATGGCCGTTGCTGCCAGTGTGAAAGTACTCTAAATACTTTGGACTGTCTACTTGTCAGAAAGGTGTCATTTGGGGGGTATTTGTACTGTCCTTGCATTTTAGGGCCTCAAGAAATGAGATAGGCAGTCAGTACATTGGGACTGATTAATTTTATATACAGTATCTCACAAAAGAGTACACCCCTCACATTTTTGTAAATATTTTATTATATCTTTTCATGTGACAACACCAAAGAAATTACACTTTGCTACAATGTAAAGTAGTGAGTGTACAGCTTGTATAACAGTGTAAATTTGCTGTCCCCTCAAAATAAATCAACACCCAGCTATTAATGTCTAAACCGCTGGCAACAAAAGTGAGTATACCCCTAGATGAAATTGTCCAAATTGGACCCAATTAGCCATTTTCCCTCCCCGGTGTCATGTGACTCCTTAGCGTTACAATGTCTCAGGTGTGAATGGGGAGCAGGTGTGTTAAATTTGGTGTTATCGTTCTCACTCTGGTCACTGGAAGCTCAGCATGGCACCCCATGGCAAAGAACTATCTGAGGATTTGAAAAAATTGTTGCTCTACATAAAGATGGCCTAGGCTATAAGATGATTGCCAAGACCCTGAAAGTGAGCTGCAGCATGGTGGCCAAGACCATACAGCGGCTTAACAGGACAGGTTCCACTCAGAACAGGCCATGGTCGACCAAAGAAGATGACTGCACCTGCTCAGCGTCATATCCAGAAGATGTCTTTGGGAAATAGATGTATGTGTGCTGCCAGCATTGCTGCAGAGGTTGAAGGGGTGGGGGTCAGCCTGTCAGTGTTCGGACCATACTTCGCACACTGCATCAAATTGGTCTGCATGGCTGTCATCCAAGAAGGAAGCCTCTTCTAAACATGATGCACAAGAAAGGCCACAAACAGTTTTCTGAAGACAAGCAGACTAAGGACATGGATTACTGGAAAACTGTCCTGTGGTCTGATGAGACCAAGATAAACTTATTTGGTTCAGATGGTGTCAAGCGTGTGTGGCGGCAACCAGGTGAGGAGTACAAAGACAAGTGTGTTTTGCCTACAGTCAAGCATGGTGGTGGGAGTGTCATGGTTTGGAGCTGCATGAGTGCTGCCGGCACTGAGAAGCTATGGTTCATTGAGGGAACCATAAATGCCAACATGTACTGTGACATCCTGAAGCAGAGCATGATTCCCTCCCTTCGGAGACTGGGCCACAGGCAGGATTCCAACATGATAATGACCCCAAATAGACGACCACTGCCTTGCTAAAGAAGCTGAGGGTAAAGGTGATGGACTGGCCAAGCATGTCTCCAGACCAAAACCCTATTGAGCATCTGTGGGGCATCCTCAAACGGAAGGTGGAGGATCGCAAGGTCTCTAACATCCACCAGCTCTGTGATGTCGACATGGAGGAGTGGAAGAGGATTCCAGTGGCAACCTATGAAGCTCTGGTGAACCCCATGCCCAAGAGGGTTAAGGCAGTGCTGGAAATTAATGGTGGCCACACACAATATTGAGACTTTGGACCCAATACTGAAAATTTCACTTAGGGGTATACTCACTTTTGTTGCCAGCGGTTTAGACATTAATGGCTGTGTGTTGAGTTATTTTGAGGGGACAGCAAATTTACACTGTTATACAAGCTGTATACTCACTAATTTACATTGTAACAAAGTGTAATTTCTTCAGTGTTGTCACATGAAAAGATATAATAAAATATTTACAAAAATGTGAGGGGTGTACTCACCTTTGTAAGATACTGTATATATTATATATACTATTGTTTACCAAAGAAATGTAGCATAAATACATTTTGGCCTAACTTTATGAAGAAAGATCATTTATTTGCAAAGTTTTATAACAAACCGAAGGAATTTTTTTTTTCTTCAAATTTTCATTACAGTTCATCTAAAGCTAGTGAGTCTCTCCAGCGCTGATCATGTAAATAGTGATAGAAACCTCTCAAGGTTGTTAACTATTCCCTACTCTATCCATAATCTTGCAACAGCACAGTACTCTAACTTGAATAAATTACATAAATTATAAATCAGAAATTTTGCACAAGCTGGTCTCTAGTCATCTATACTTGTAAGTCGCTCTCTCAGGAGTCAGCATATAGGTTCTTAACCATTGACTTTGCTGCTTTAGTGATATACCATTCCCACATACATAAGTAGATGCTTTACTGGTTGTTTATTGAAAAAATGTATACGGCATCATAACATACATAACAGCTATGTTATCCTTTTACCACCCAATAATATTCTCTCACAAAAGGTTCTCATAAAATACTAGTCCATGACTTTTGATCACAGCTTATCCACAATTTTCACATATTCAATCCAAGAGCACTCATATCTTTGAAATAGAGTGGATAGGGAGTTATCTGAAGAGGGAAACTCTTGCTACTACTTGTTTCCTTTCTGTGAATTACTTTTGACAAGGGTTGTGTTGATGGACCACCTCTTCCAGCTTACTCTTAAAAAATTCTAGCGGATGGCTGTACTAGTCATCTTTTCATTGTTCCTATTAACTCAATGCAACACATTTTGTTTTACGAAGTTCCCAGTACCTTCAGCTACTTTTCTGCAGTCCTACCAGAATTATATGGTAATAGCTGGCTTGTGAAGTGTTCCAGAAAAAACTGAAGAAGGAGTTTAAGAGAGTTTTGCAGAGCCTAAACAAAGGACAATTACCAGCAACAAACATGGACTTCCACAAGGAGTAAAGTTAAAGAAGCATCTGGCCTTTGGTACAAAATGACTTCCTGGATGCAGTCCCGAGTTTGGGCCACTGGTTTGCACAATAGCTTTGTGGGGGTTCTACAAAAACTGGGTATGAAGAGGAGTAACTGTTATGCCAGAAAGCAGAGTCAGTTAGGTACAAGCCAGGTGTCAGAACTAAAGAATCAACATGCAAGTGAAGTCCAGAGCAAGAGACAAGCTAAAATCCATTTAAAACTAAAGCCAATAACAGAGAAGTAGCCAACCCGAACTAGGAGCAAAAAGGCCAAAGGCACAGGAACTGATAATGATCCCTATGCAACGGTGCCTAGATACCCTCATTTATAGTATACCCATTTAACAGAGGGAGACACTTGCAAATGTGCATATACATGCCATATACAGTATGTGTGTGTCCACGTGGTCTGCTAATTCACCTTCTGAAAGAACCCTATGAACCTTTTAAGGACCCAACCCACAACTACATTTTTAAATGGTTTGACAGATGTAAAAATGAGCAAATGCCTAGAAGAGTACTTTTTTTTAATAAAGTTTAAAAGTTGTACATTAGCAAATTTCTCATCTGTCATTTAAATACACTGTTTCTATTAGTAAATTATTATACATGTATTTTTAACAGAGAAGATACCATTTTATTAAGCACAATATTTTCTGAAAGGGTTTCAAAAATATATTCAAGAGCAGATAAAACATTTGTTGTAGTCACTAGGAAAATCCCAACTCCATATCTCCCTTGCTCACCCATCCATTCTCTTCCGCTTAGCATCTCAGAACAAAGAAAAACTGATTTCTTATGATCAGACAACATGTCATAGTCAAGGTACAATCAAGGGGGGTTAGCTGGTAAACAATCTGCCCAGGGCGGTTTTTAATTGTTTTGTGGCATATCATGTATAAAAAGAAAAGTAAGGGCCCTTTCATATGGACGTGTCTGTGTACGGGCTCCGCTTTGCTCAGCGGGGGATCGCTCCGTCGATCCCTGCTGAGCAGGCAGATGACAGGTCGGTCCCTGCACTGCTCTCCTCTATGGGGGATCGGATGAAGACAGACCTTAGAGTCTGTTTTCGTCCGATCCGCAGACAGATGGAAAAGTAGGGTTTTCCACCGTCAGACTTTAGCGGATGGGAGCGGGTCGGATGTCAGCGGACATCTCACCGCTGACATCCGTCGCTCCATAGACCTGTATGGAGAGTCCGTTCAGATATGTGGTATACTCCGCGCTCAGGATAATAACGGGTTGCAGACCCCCCTGTTGGGTTCACAAGGGAACTTACAAAGAATACAAGTAAAAAAGTGGGGTGAGTGGCGCTACCCTATTAAGTAAGAGAATGATAGGTGTCTGCCCTCCCTCAGAATGGGGGGGATACCTATCCTAATGGGGCTAAGTGTGTATGTATGTGCCCATTAATAGTGAATATACAAAAACATGCTTATACACAATAAAACTAAGTGAAAACGAATAAATATTGTAAGTAGTCAAACAGAACTAATCATAAACCTTGCTAGGCACATAATTTAAAATATACACATATGTCTACCAGGCCAATATTGTGAACCAAAAAGCCATAAGTATAATAGCAATGTTGCATAAATAAAGTTTCCAGGAATGGCCAAACACATAAAAATGTGAAATAGATGAATCCGTTGCTTGATTTTGAAAGTCCCACACGAATATATAATAAACGTGTGAAAAAAGAAGAAAATAGATCAGTATAGTCCCACACAAAGCATGTATAAAAAATCAGCATATAAGTCCCAGAGGATGGTATATATAAAGCATGAATATAATAATTCAGTAGCCAGTTCTAACTCATTCAGGTGACTCCAGTGCTCAACAGGTCAGGTGACTAGTAGTGCTCCCCCCGTTGGGTCCCCACTCACCAAAAGTTGGCATATGTGGGTAACCTTGGATGGATTTAGTCCTCAGCTCTCCCAATGTTCCATCTGTTGGTCCAACGAGCTCCTGCAGCTGCTTTTCACACAGTCAGGGGTGGTATACACCTCCCAGCACCTACCAGGGGTCATCCACAGTTTTTCATGTCGGTATTCATCAGAGCTCTTGATGATGGAGATGGGTTTTGCTGTTTGTTACCAGGTCATGGTCCTCAAGATCGCTCCACCAGGAGGTAAGTAAGTAAGCCGGGGTCCAGTAGCAGATATAGCAGGTAAGGCTCAAGCAAAAGCATAATCAGCAAAAAGCCAAAGGTCTGTAACATTTGAGGAACAAGCCAAAGGTCAATAATGAATGATAGCAAAGATATAGATGGCAGCAGGATTGACAAGAGCGAGATATTAGATGGAGATAGCACAATATTCTGTGCCATTGTATGGAGCGTCCGTTCAGGTCCGCCTAAAAAACTGACAGGTGGACCTGAACGGTCCGCTCGTGTGAAAGGGGCCTAAGAGAAGCATGTACCAATCTATGCAGAGGGTTTCTGAGGGAACTGGACAGGTGATCCAAAGGCCAATAATTAAACAGAAGTGATTCTAACATGTTGGGAAGTGTGTTCTTAAATTTTTTTTTTTTTTTTTTAAACCAGGATTTTATTGTATGTTTTAAACAGCATACAGAGTAGAAATGCAAAAAAATAGAATACAATTCAATGATCAACATGTCATGTAGCTATACGGTTATGCACAAATGTATCATTCGCTGAGGAGAACAGACAACGTAGAATAAAGAACCACACAGAAGTAAACATAGTAATTGGTATATAAAGAATAAGTCACCTCCTCTGTGTCAGTTTGGGTAATTATAGAAGACTTATTGCTAGGGAATGTAACTGATTCTATTTTCCATTATGGTGAAGAATCTGTTTGGAAGTCTACCGAGACCAACAAAAATACTGGGTAACAAGAGCTAATCTAGATCTATTTGTTTCGTGAGTCTCAGTGAGACTGACAATCAATGTTAGCAGTTCCGTTCCTCTTTCTGCTCAATTAATACCTTATAGTAGTGCTCCGGGAGGTAGAGAGAAAAGACAGAAAGATAGAGGAAGATGAGGAAGAGCACAGGAGATAGAGAAAGAGAGAGAAAAAAAAGGAGGAGGGGGGGAGTATGATGGGATGATGGGGGGGTGACGTAGAGATAATATATCAGACAGAGAGGGGGTGGAGAGTCCCACCAGCTACCCTCTCCATCTACATTCAGCACAGTAATACAGTAGACCGGATCTACCAGGTTTTCAAGGTATAACGAAGTAAGTGAAACTGCCTCTAGACCAAGGGTCAGTCGCTATTTTGTATCAATGCTTGATATTGTTGTGATTTTTTTAAAGGTGAAACACGCCTCCCAGATAGCTGAAAAGCTAGAGATTCTATTCTGTGAAATGTAACTCAGCTCCTCCATCGTCACTATGCGGTCAATACGATATACCCAATTTTTGGTTGAAGGAGGGAATTTGGACCTACAATGTATCGGAATACACAGCCCAGCGGCGTTAACCATATGCATGGCTACCGACTTAAAGTATTTATTTTGGGGGATTTTAGAGAGATGAAGGAGACATTGCGCTGGAGTAAGCTCCAGAGGTAGTGAGGAAATGGTAGTCGTCACCTCATGTACTTTCTTCCAGTATGGCTGGATCAATGTGTGTGTCCACCATATGTGAAGGAAAGTCCCTATTTCCTTTTCACATCTCCAACATTGATCTGATACTGTTGGAAATATCCTGTGAAGCAGTTCCAGGGTTTTAAACCATCCTGTTTTAATTTTATATCCATTTTCCTGTGCGTTCACATTGAGAGACCCCTTGTGAATGAATAAGTGAATATGATCCCAGCCAGCATCCTCAATCTCCTTGTCCAGCACGGACCCCCAGAATGCATGGTCTGAGCGCAGTAAAGAGTAAGGCCCCGTACACACGGTCGGATTTTCGGTCGGAAAATGTCCGATCGGAGCGTGTTGTCAGAAATTCCGACCGTGGGTGGGCTCCATCGGACATTTTCCATCGGATTTTCCGACACACAAAGTTTGAGAGCAGGAGATAAAATTTTACGACAACAAAATCCGATTGTGTCAATTCCGACCGTGTGTGGCCTGTTCCGACGCACAAAGTGCCACGCATGCTCAGAAGAAATTCCGACACAGAACAGCTCGGTCTGGTAAACTTAGCGTTCGCAATGGATATAGCACTTTCGTCATGCTGCAATGTTAAAAATGGTTTAATACAGCGCACTCTCTTCTTCTTTATAATGTGACAAGAATTAAGTCGTTTTGCTGCTCATATTCACAGACACTTCTCACAAACTTATTTTTGTGTTTTTTTCTTGGGATTCCCGGAATATATTGTTATTTGTCACATCTGACAGAATTATTTTTTTTTTTCTTTTTTTTGTGATTTAAAGCCATTTTTGGTTTAGATTTTATGTTTGTATTTTTTCCAAGGCTGATCTTTGTTTAATGTTATTTTTATTTTTACTACAGACTATTTTTGTGTCTGTTTTGTGTGTCAAGTTACCACAACACCATTGATATCTTTTATTATTTAATCTCAAGGAGATTGTTTGTTGTTGGTGTCCCTTGTTAATTTCACATTGTATTTTTGAAATGTACCTGAATCCTCACAAACCAACTGTCCTTTTTGAAGTCAAACACACATAGGCAAGTATAATTCAAAACAAAATTCCTTTATTAAGGGCTCAGAACCAAACAAAGAGGGAGGCAACACTGGATAAACATGAGAAATTAGCGAAGCCTGGGACCCCCAGGGCAGACATCAATTCTTGAACATCAAAATTGGTGGCCTAAGGAGTCCATATGTAAGGGAGGGCAGTCTGGTCCAGAAGTCCCAGAGATCCGGAAAGAAGCAGATGACATCTGTGTCCCCAGGCTGTGGTACCACAAGAGGCTGCATCTTTTGGCCGACCAGACTGGATCCAGGGTCATCACTTTCTGGTCTTCCTTCCACGCTTCATTCCGGGCTGTGGCTGTACTGTTGGAGATGTGGCAGGAGGAGGAGTAGGACCTGGAGGAGGAGGAGGACTGGGAGGACCTGGAGGAGAAAGAGGAGGAGGAGGAGGACCTGCAGGAGGAGGAGGAGGACCATCTGTGAGTTTGCAAAGGTGTGTCTCAGATGTAATTTGGCCCCTCATACCTTTGTTAAGAGCCTCCAATATGAGCGACTCACACATGAGTTGTTGTCCCTCCTCCATCCTCTGCATTTTAGAGGCAATGGTGGCAGCAATGTCCTCCTCCATGGTGTGTGGTGCTCCCAGGGCCTCTATAGCCCTCCAAAAGAGTCCTCTGGCAGCCTCTTCTAGGGCACTCCTCCTCCTGCCACTTTCTCTTTCCAGGGGGAGTGGAGGGACCGGCATATCAGGCAGCCTGCTCGGCCCGGCCACCTCCTGGCTGAGACTTCCCTGTGTATGAAAAAGGGACATGGTTTTAGTTTTTGATTCATCAATCACAATCCTAAATTAGTACTCCAACTAACATCTAGTTAACATCATTGATTGGACAACCAGCAATATTTAGAGGAATGCTATACCTGGCTCAAGCTGGGCTCCTCCACATGTTGCTCCCTGGAAGGCCCAGGTTGGACATCAGCAGCCTCAGCTGGAGAGGAAGGAAGCGTGGAAGGAAGACTGGAGAGGGATGACCTGGGTTTAGTCTGGCCTGTCAGAAAATGCAGCCTGTCATAGTACCACATCCTGGGGACATAGATGTCATCTGCTGCTCCGGATCTCTGCGAATCCTGGACCTACTGGCGCTCCCTTACATATGTGCTCCTCAGGCCACCAATTAAGATCTTCAAAAATGTGATGTCTGCCGTGGGGATCACCTGCTTCACAATTTCCAACAATTTATCCAGTGCTGCCTTCCTCTTTGTTTGGTTCTTGTAATGTGGGTTGTTGATCTCCCACAGACATGGCAGCTCCCTTAACATATCAATGAATAGTGACATGAAGTCATTATCTTTTAATAAGATATCCATGTTCACTGCAAGACACAACACAAGACAAAGCCTAATGTCAGACAAAACTCTCCTAATCTTGTTACAATATAGGCCTCAGTCTAGAAGCAGTATAGGCACAAGTTTGTCTCTTACCTTCGTTCTTATGATCGGCGCGTCCAATGCTCCTTCGTCCGCTCACAGATCGTACATACTACGCACGCGTGTTACGCTTTATACACACTGCGCATGCGTGTAACTCCGCCCGCCCCTGACGTTCTTTCTAGTCTATTCCCCGCCCCTTTTCGTTCGGCGCAGTGGGTGAAGAGCACATGGCGGAGTCAGAGCAGGTGCGTGCTAATTATAGCAACGAGGAGGAGGAGGAGGAAAGCCCGGATCCAGACACGTCCCGATCCAGAAGGAGATGATTTAAGGCCACAAATATGTCCTTTGGTGAGATGTTGGAGATGGTGGACATCATGAAGAAGGCCGACTATGACGGGAAGTATGGGCCTTACCCCAATTCCAATATCAGAAAGGCCAAGATCATGGCGAAAGTGATCAAAAGTCTGCACAGGAATTTCGGGGTACGACGATTGAAAGATCAGCTTAGGAAGCGGTGGTCGGACCTAAAATTAAGAGAGCCCGAGCAGTACCGAAAGATCCAGAGAGTGCTGCAAAAAAGTAAGTAGTTGTGCTGTGTTCCTATTCTTTTTGTCTTTATTATGTTCGTGCTGCTCCATATGCTTTTCTTAATTGTACAGTTTCAAATGTCAATTTTAATGTTCATGGGCCCATTATTCGTTCGTATCAAACATTTTTTTTTTTTCGCCCTCTAAAACACCATTGTTTAGGCCATATGCATTTTTCTACATTTTTTAGGGCCTACTTGGATGCAAAATATTTGGTTGTGTAGATGGGTTTGTTACTAGAATGAAATGCAAACTAGATTCTGTGTAAGGAGAGGACACTGAGCAGCTGTTTTCACATCTGGACGCTGGAGCACTAGTGTGGGACACAAGAACACCCTTTTTATTAGGGGGCCCACACAGGTGCTCCAGTGTATACTAAAGGGGGGTCTCCATCTGTGAAGCTTGTACTAAACAGGTAAAGTATTGCAGGTTGACAAAGGACAATAAACAAGCGACATCTTTGAACTCTGCTAAAATTGACAATTGTACCCCACTTCCAAGCAATATTTCCTATTTATAGTTCTGCCCTCAAATCACTGTGTGCTAATTAGACCCTTTTTGTTTTACATAGGGGAGAAAAGACTCGGAGGACACCCCTCATCCGAGGAGACCAGAGACCCCCCACCTGTGGAAGAAGGCGAAATACCCCCAACCCAAGTAGAGCAGGAGGAGAAAGAAGATGTGGTTGAAATAGGCACCACAACAGGTGAGTGTCTGCAACCACAGACTCAGGTAAGAGATGGATGCTGGCAGATTTTTGATACCTGTTTTTGTTTGTTTTCTCTCTTTTTAGGTTCACATCAGAAAGTGCCCAGATGCTGATCGGGGAGATCATGGGGTGTAATTTAGAATTGGAGAACCTCAAGTCAAAAATCAATGATGTGATTAAAAAAAATAATAACATCATTGATGTTTTGGTGCGAATTTAATACCCCACAAAATCACTTTTGTTTGGTACAATGTTAAAAATATTTTTGAAATGTTTCGAAAAGCCAAATTTGGAGGATGCACACAGTGTGCCAACATGTGCTATCTGTCCATCACGGGAGATCAATGGACGCGTTTTGGGGGTGCAACCCCTTCCTCAATAATAAAGTAGTGGTGAGGAAGGGCTTGCTCCCCCAAAACACGTCCCTTGATCCCCCGTGATGGCAGGTCGCACATGTTGACATTCGTAAATTGGTGTGCATCTTCCAAATTTGGCTTTTCAAGGGGTGATTTGACCCCATCTGAACGCAATATCAAACACAGTTCCTAAATACTCATGTCTGATATTGCCTTCAGGGTTTACCATATGTGAACTTTGTAAGTTCAAGTTTTTTGTCTTTCTTGTTGGTTTTACACAGGCCTGTTTTATCGTAAATGGACATTTCTATTTTTGATAATGCCACCCCAAAAATTGTTATACAACAAACATGTTGGTTTGCTCTAAAAACTGTTTCTAAATGCACATGTGATTGTGCAGGTATTAAAAAGTTTGTTAATCAAGAATGTGTGGATTATTGTCTCAACGCTACAACACTTTTGTGGTGATGTAATTGCTGTTTTCTTAAAAAATGGTGGTTATTTCTTAAGGGCAAATCCTCTTTGCACTACAAGAGCATTTTCATTGCAGTTTCAAGAGCACTTGTAGTATAAAAAGTGTATACGCCTTTAGTAAATAACAGCCAACAGTGCTTTGTATAAGGTTACACAATCACGCCATTTTCAGGACTCCCCACATTGCTGTCAGGGTCAGCTAAAACAAACACAAGCAGTAAATGTCCACAAAGAATTTATTTTTTATTTTTTTATTGGAAAAAGGCTTCACAAATTTGAAGGCATATTGATGGCCCCCCTACCCGCAAAGAACTGCAGGTATCGTAACCGGACATCACGGGCACTCAGGGAGGGCAAGCCAGGACGGCCGCTTTCAAGCGCCGTCAGTGTTTCAGGTATCACTCCGGCCTCAGGCCCAACTGAGCCAGCATAGTTGGCCGAATGTTTCCTTAAAAAGTCATGGAGAATACAGCACGCCAGTATAATATGATTCCGTTTATACTCCGCCATATGGATAGGTTTCAGAAATAGGCGGAACCGGCTGGCCAGGATTCCAAATGTGTTCTCCACCACTCTTCGGGCTCTGGCCAGCCGGTAATTAAAAACCCTCTGTTCTGGGGTGAGGGTCCTCATCGGGAATGGCCGCATCAGGTGGTCCCCCAGCGCAAACGATTCATCAGCAACGAACACGAATGGGAGTCCTTCCACATTGTCCTCTGGAGCTGGCAAATCCAAGCTGCCATTCTGGAGACGCCTGTAGAACTCCGTCTGGGCGATGACTCCACCATCGGACATCCGGCCATTCTTCCCCACGTCCACATACAAGAAGTCGTAATTAGCTGACACCACCGCCAACATCACAATACTATTGAACCCCTTATAGTTTAAATAGTACGACCCCGAGTTGGGTGGTGGGATGATGTGGACATGTTTCCCATCAATTGCCCCTCCGCAGTTAGGAAAGTCCCACCGCTGGGCAAAGTGGGAGGCCACAGTCTGCCATTCCTGTGGCGTAGAAGGAAACTGTTGAGGAAAAAAAAATTAATTAATAGTTTTGCTCAGAAACATGGCAAACAGATTAGGCACAAACATTCTGGGGCAACCTCCAGATAGCATTTATTAAGGGGAATTTAACAACACCAAAGTATAAGGTACACCTATCATATTCCCCCCCCCTCCCCTCTCATGGGCCATTTCGAACATTATGAGGGGTGTGGAAATCTTGGACAGGTAACCCTCTTCACTTCATTGAGAGATGAATGCCTAAATACAGGGTATTACTTGGAACAGCCCCTACTTAGTTACACTATTGGCAGCCAACTGGACAGGTAAGAAGTGTCCGAATACAAAGATATAAATACACATTGTACACATTTGAGCACATTTGAACATTCTGCTATTACCTGACTCAAGATAATAATAGGATCTTAAAAATTCAAACAGTACCATTTGAAAGTATACAGGCAGGCCCTTGCACTACATGCTTTGGGGAATTCATCCATAAATCAGAGCACAAAAGAGATGGTTATAGTGTGTATGGGTTTGGCAAAGTCAGCAGATGGTTTGGGGACACCACAAAAAATAAGCCTCTGCCACTCTGCCTGAATTTAAAGCTAAAATAACATTTCCAAACATTTTAGGGGGTGTTTGGGGTAAAGCAATACTATGGAGCTGATAAAATACATTGTTTTAAGTGACTACATGCGGTGAATATAGGGCCAGGAGAGAACATGCTGGGGAGGTTAGTGAAGGACAATCTGTATGAAGGACCTAAAAAATTCATTACCTAAAAATCCAGCATGCATGAGGACAAAGGGGACATTCACAGCATATTCCAATCATGGTAATTAGGGAATGAGGAAAGAAATACAATATATTAGCACACATTAAATACAATGAAATGTGATATTAAAGGATAAAAATCTTACCTTCATATACTCCTTCTGCAGGACCTGGATGATGGCAGAACAGGTCTCTGGGATAATGATACCCAGAGCCTGGGGGGAGATGCCTGTCGAGAACTTCAAGTCCTGCAGACTTCTCCCTGTCGCCAAGTACCGCA
This sequence comes from Aquarana catesbeiana, assembly GCF_042186555.1. NCBI lineage: Eukaryota > Metazoa > Chordata > Amphibia > Anura > Ranidae > Aquarana > Aquarana catesbeiana. Next base: position 295,128,461 of record NC_133329.1, read on the forward strand.
GGGTAGCGACAAGCCTCTGCTCCGGAGTGATGGCTTGCCTCATGCAGGTATCCTGCCTGCTAATATAAGGGGTCAGCGAAGCCAACAAACGGTGAAACACGGGGTCCGTCATCCTGAGAAAGTTCCTGAAATCATCAGGATTATTCTCACCAATCTCACGGAGCAAAGGCATATGAGAGAACTGGTCACGCTGAAGCAACCAATTCTTGGTCCATGAACTCCTCCCCACCCTGTTCATGGACTGGACTTATGTCAAGGTCAGGACCCCAACACCAAGCCCCCACACAGCACGAACTCTACGAGGAGTACGCATACGCAACATGGCTAGAAAACGGTCGGCTGCTCAGAACGAAGTAACAGAACGCACTGAAGAACAGCAAGGCCTGTGAAGAGCGACCTGAAAAACAGTAACGAACGAACAAGAATACAATGACTATAAGTCACGCGGAACTTGCTTGCACGCACTGAAGAGCAGATACAAACCCACAAGCACAAACTGAACGGCAGAAAACGATCTGAAAACCACGAGTCTGAAAAAGCGCGAATCGTCTCTCACCAAACTAACACGAGATTAGCAAAAGGAGCCCAAAGGGTGCCGCGCTTGGTTCTGAACTGACCTTTTCTAGTCTCGTCGTACGTGCTTGACGTCACCGCGTTCTTGGCGATCGGAAATTCCAACAACTTTGTGCGACCATGTGTACGCAAAACAAGTTTGAGCCAACATCCGTAGGAAAAAATCCTAGGATTTTGTTGTCGGAATGTCCGAACAAAGTCCGATCGTGTGTGCGGGGCATAAGGCTTCCCAAACATGGAGGCATACAGTGCTGAGATCACGATTCTGGGGAGTCGAGCTTGAGCATAGGGATTCAAACACCGTAGGTGCTTTCGTATATCCTTCCCTTCTCCCTGGGTCATCTAGAAAATGTTTCAGCTGAATGTAGGACCAGAAAGGAAAAGATTTGGTGTTAGACATCGCTGCAAGGTCTTGCTGTCGCACAAACTTGCCCCTATGAAAGAAGTGTTTTGCATGCATCTTTGCATATGGCCATTCTTGTGCTAAGTAGGTTTTAGCTAACCCTGGGGGAAAGTCTGGGTTACCTCTGATGGGGGTAATCGAGCACTCCGTGGTTGAAAGCGCATGTGTTTTACAGGCCCTGTCAAACTCAGGAAGGGTTGTCTCAATGAGGGGGTGTGTGTGGAGATGAGGACTTGTGAGTTTCTTGGAGAACCAGGTGAGGATCATATCCCGAGATCAGTCGTTCAAGATCTAACCAGTCTTTGCAACGGGTATGAATCTTCCAGTCTACAATCCTAGTCATATGTACCCTCCAATAATAGTGCAGTAGATCAGGGAGTCCAATTCTGCCCTTAGATTTGGGTAGGACCAATTTCGCCCACCCAACGCATGCCGATTTGGTTCCCCAAAGGAAAGATCTACACATCTTCTTATAGGCCGCATAGAAAGCTGGCAGTAAGCGTATCAGAATAGTTTGCCTTTTATACAATATGCGGGGGAGCACTGTCATCTTCAGAATAGAAGCCCATCCATAGCAAGATAGGGTGGGGACATCCCACCTTTGTAAATCTTGTTGTAAGTTTTTTAGCTCAGATGAAAAGTTCTTTTCATAGAGAGTATCCAGCTTACTTGGGAGTTCAATGCCAAGATAAGTAATGGCACCTGTTTACCATTTAAAGGGTAAATTTGACTGGCACTGCTGTACTAGATTGTCTGGTAAAGAGACATTCAGTGCGAACGATTTTGAGTAGTTGATTTTTAGATTAGAAATGCGTTTAAATTGTTAGAGGACTGGCATGAGGTTAGGCAGGGACATCAGCGGCGCTGATAAGAAAAGCAGGATGTCGTCCACAAAGGCCGAAATCTTGTATTCCTTACGATGGACCTCGATACGCTTTATGTTCGGGTTGGCCCTGATGCAACATAAGAGGGGTTCTAAAGTAAGAATATAGAGTAAGGGTGAAAGAGGGCATCCTTGTCTGGTGCCGTTATGAATGGGGAAGGCGTCTGATAGGCGGCCATTGACTTCGACTCTAGCTCTTGAATTCTCAGAGAGCACTCCAATAAAGGTACGCATACAGCTTCCTAATCCAAGAGCGTCCAGGACCGCATCTATATAGTCCCAGGCCACCCTATCAAACACCTTCTCCGCATCCATTGCTAGGAAAAACCCTTCCCGATGGGTAGAGGTAAGCCAGTGATGCAAATTCAGGGCCTTAATAGTATTGTCCCTGGCTTCCCTACCCAGGACAAAGCCTACTTGATCCCTTCCTACCCAGCCTGGTACGTGGTATGATAAGTGGGTTGCCAAGATTTTTGAGAAAAGCTTTATATCTACATTCAAAAGTGAAATTAGCTGATAACTGGTCACATCAGTGGGGTCTTTATGCTCCTTAGGAATTACCGTGATATACACTTCTAGTAAGGTTTCCGAGGGGCAAGGAGCAGTGGACAGTGTGTTAAAGGCTTTGAGGAAACGTGGGGCTAAAAGCTCTGCGTAGCATTTATAATATAGCGCCGAAAAGCTGTCAGGCTCTGGGCTTTTGTCCGGCTTTGTGGTCTTCAGGGCTGATACCCACTCCTTAGAGGACAAGGGTGCTTCTAGCACAGCACAGTCGCTGTCTGACAAGGCTCACGGACTAAAGTTGCCAAGGAATTCCCATATCAATTCAGAGCGAGCCTTGTCCTCTGTAGGACTAAGGATAGTCTCATTGAGATTATAAAGTTTGCTATAGAAGCAAAGAAATTGCGCAATGTCCTCATTTTTGGAGTGGGTTTTCCCTGTTTGATCAATCACATGGTGAACTGTGGAGGCAAGTGTGCGTTTCTGCATACACCTAGCCAGTAGCTTCCCAGGCTTGTTGCTTTGTTCGTAAAATAATTTCTGTGACAGAATATGACGTTTTCGTGCCCTTCTAAAGAGTTCTTCTACCAACAGCGATCATGTGTCTGCTAACTCTTGTGCTACCTGAATAGCCCCGGAGCATTTATGCTGCACCTTTAACTTGGTTATTTTTTCAGAGAGGACCAGTATCAGTGCTTGATGTTCCTTTTTTTTCCTAGCTGTGATGGCTAAAAGGTGTCCCCGTATGACACATTTATGTGCCTCCCATTGAACCATGGGAGCCACATCTGGTGTGTCATTATGGTGGAAATAGTCCCGAAGGGCCTGTCTAATGTGTTCCGCATCTCCCGGGTCCGCCAAGATGGATACATCTAGCCTCCACATCTTAGTGAACCCCTCCCTTTGTGGGAATCGTAGGGTCTTCTTTAATTTTTTTTTATGAAAAATGATAGATCCCCTCATTGTAGTGTTTCTGTCCTGGTAACATTAACAAGTCCTTTTAATTCAACTATTGTGATGTTTTCTGTGTGTATACAATAATATGCCTCTTTTAGGAGGATATGGAGAGTACACGATTGTAAATCAGAATTTTCCATTATATTGGTAGATCTCTGACTAATATGGGAGACTTAAGCTGCATTCAAGCTGCAATTATTGGTTAATGTTAACTCTGACCATACCTGCTTATTGCTATTAAAGCAGTGGTTTAAAAAAGCCTCACCACTAGGCCAATATGTGGCTGACATTCAGATTGCTATGTTGCAATTAAAAGTAACTGTGTAAAGCTGGAGGCTTATAGTACAGTATAGCAGTTTTGCATGATAATGACCACTGTGACTTATTTAAGTTTCTGTCTAACAAGTATCAATTATGTTACCTGTATTCCTGCTAAATGTCTCACCACTGTCGCGGTTTAATCATATGGACAGTATTGCTTGTAAGGAGTCTTAGGTTGTTAGGTTAGATAAAACAAAATTAAATTGTTCCAATTTAATACGTATGTTAGAAAGTGTATGGTGCTCGGGGCCCATATATTGCTCCGCCTTATCTTCCATTAGCAGCTAAAGCAACAATTACATCATTTATAACAGCAGACAAACTCTTAGTATTGATCAGAGTCAATTGCTAAAATTACAGTTGTTAACGCTACACTAAAGTAAACGTAAAACTAAATTACTATACCATTTTAGTGTATTGTACAGGAGTTTATGGATGGATAGACTGGAACACATCAACAAAGTAACACAAGGTTAAGCCCTCCAGCTCCTGTTATTACTCCATAAATGCTACATTTAAGTGGTACTATAGTCAAAATAAAAAAGACATTCATGATGCAACCTGTCAAAAGTATGAACACAGCAGTTTGGCCCTTTTCGCATGAAAGGTCTAATCAGGTCCACCTGTCAGTTTCTCAGGTGGACCTGATCGGACCCTACATTCAGCCCTATGGACCGATGGGTGTAAACTGACTTGTGTATACACTTGCTGTGGCTATGATGCTTTGCTTCGTGACCGCAGCAGAAACTATACCCCCGTTGCATGCAGCTACCGCCCACCGAGCACAACCATTTTAAGTGAATGAGGCTGCCCCACAACTGTCCCACAACTGCTGGGAATGAACACAGTTGCAGCATCATGGTAGTGCAACATTCAGGGATTATCAGGGTTAATCAGGTCTTAGATTGAGAGCAGGGACTGAAGTGAAAACACTATATATATATATATATATATATATATATATATATATATATATATATATATATGTGTGTATATAATATTATATAAATTAGCTGTAAAAATTAAATCATTAGAGTGAAATGAAATGACAGCCCTAAAACCCTTTGACTTGACTGTGTCAACAGGGATTCTTGTATCCCATATATTGCAATACATGTTCAAGCTGGCAAACTGCATCAAAGTGATCCCTTTCTAGCCTGTTCCTACTCTACTGTGCAAATGTCATTTATTTCCTTGTTTATAACATACTGTAGTTTAATGGACATAGTGATTATATGGGGTAACTAACACAACTGGAAGACAACCACAGACCAAGGTCTGGTTACAATACTATAATATAATAAGTATTTGCAATTTTTCACAGCAGAATAGGGACTGGCCCGAGAGGGATCACTTTGATGCAGTTTGCCGGCTTGAACAGGACCAGCCTCGTTTTGGATTTTAGGTGTTTACATGTTTAAAACAGGTTTTTCTGCTAGAAAATTACTTAGAACCCCCAAACATTATATATGTTTTTTCTTCTAACACCCTAGAGAATAAAATGGTGGTCATTGCAATACTTTTTTTTGGACCGTATTTGCGCAGCGGTCTTAATAGCACACTTTTTTTGGAAAAAATTCACTTTTTTGAATAAAAAAATAAGACAACAGTAAAGTTAGCCCAATTTTTTTTTGATATTGTGAAATATAATGTTACGCCAAGTAAATTGATACCCATAGGCGACGTTTAAAAAATTCTACAGGTTGCATATTTTGCGGTACAGAGGAGGTCTAGGGCTAGAATTATTGCTCTCGCTCTACCAGTGGCGGCGATACCTCACATGTGTGGTTTGACCACCGTTTTCATATGCGGGCGCTACTCACGTATGCGTTCGCTTCTGCGCGCGAGCTCGTCGGGACAGGGGGGTTTTAAAACATTATTTTTTATTATTATTATTTTTTTTTTTTTACAATATTTTATTTATTTTTACACTGTTTTTTAAAAAAAATGGTGTCACTTTTATTCCTATTACAAGGAATGTAAACATCCCTTGTAATAGAAAAAAGCATGGCAAGACCTCTTAAATATGAGATCTGGGGTCAAAAAGACCTCAGATCTCATATTTACACTAAAATGCAATAAAAAAAAAAAAAGTCATTTAGAAAAATGACATTTGAAAAAATGTGCCTTTAAGAGGCGTGGACGGAAGTGACGTTTTGACGTCGCTTCCGCCCAGCAGTGTCATGGAGACGAGTGAGCACCATCTCAGTCTCACTCGTCTCCAGACACATCACAGGATAGGACGCGAGGGCACCGGATCGTGGCGGGAGGGGGGGGCCTCTCCCGCCACCGATAAAAGTGATCTCGCGGGGAATCCACCACAGGGACCACTTTTATCTGAAAGCCGGCCGCCGCACAAAAACGGGGTTACTGGGGTTATGGCAGCTAGCTGCTGCCATAACAACGATATCCCCGTTCAAAGTTTGGACGTATATAGTTGTGCGGCGGTCTTGAAGTGGTTAAATATTTAAATATATGAATTAGGAATCCTAAGGATAAGGATCTATAGCAGTGAACACCCCTTCAGCACCTGATATGTTATATATTCACAGTATCCCACAAAAGTGAGTACACCCCTCACATTTTTTAAATATTTTATTATATCTTTTCATGTGACAACACTGAAGAAATGGCACTTTGCTACAATGTAAAGTAGTGAGTGTACAGCTTGTATAACAGTGTAAATTTGCTGTCCCCTCAAAATACCTTAACACATAGCCATTAATGTCTAAACCGCTGGCAACAAAAGTGAGTACACCCCTAAGTGAAAATATCCAAATTGGGCCCAATTAGCCATTTTCCCTACCCGGTGTCATGTGACTCGTTAGGTCTTAGGCATGAATGGGGAGCAGGTGTGTTAAATTTGATATCGCTCTCACTCTCTCATACTGGTCACTGGAAGTTCAACATGGCACCTCATGGCAAAGAACTCTCTGAGGACCTGAAAAGCTATAAGAAGATTGCCAAGACTCTGAAACTCACCTGCAGCATGGTGGCCAAGACCATACAGCAGTTTAACAGGGCAGATTCCACTCAGAACAGGCCTCGCCATGGTCGACCAAAGAAGTTGAGTGCATGTGCTCTGCGTCATATCCAGAGGTTGTCTTTGGGAAATAGACGTATGAGTGCTGCCAGCATTGCTGCAGAGGTTGAAAGGGTGGGGGGTCAGCCTGTCAGGGCTCAGACCATATGTCGCACACTGAATCAAATAGGTCTGCATGGCTGTCGTCCAAGAAGGAAGCCTCTTCTAAAGATGATGCACAAGAAAACCCGCAAACAGTTTGCTGAAGAGGAGTACAAAGACAAGTGTGTCTTGCCTACAATCAAGCATGGTAGTGGGAGTGTTATGGTTTGGGGCTGCATGAGTGCTGCCGGCACTGGGGAGTTACAGTTCATTGAGAGAACCATGAATGCCAACATGTACTGTGACATACTGAAGCCAAGCATGATCCCCTCCCTTCAGAGACTGGGCCGCAGGGCAGTATTCCAACATAACGAACCCAAACACACCTCCAAGACAACCACTGCCTTGCTAAAGAATCTGAGGGTAAAGGTGATGGACTGGCCAAACATGTCTCCAGACCTAAACCCTATTGAGCATCTGCAGGGCATCCTTAAACGGCAGGTGGAGGAGCACAAGGTCTCTAACATCCACCAACTCCGTGATGTCATCATGGAGGAGTGGAAGAGGACTCCAGTGACAACCTATGAAGCTTTAGTGAGCTCCATGCCCAAGAGGGTTAAGGCAGTGCTGGAAAATAATGGTGGCCACACAAAAAATTGACACTTTGGGCCCAATTTGGACATTTTCACTTAGGGGTGTACTCACTTTTGTTGCCAGCAGTTTAGACATTAATGGCTGTAGGTTGACTTATTTTGAGAGGACAGCAAATTTACACTGTTACACTGTTATACAAGCTGTACACTCACTACTTTACATTGTAGCAAAGTGTAATTTCTTCAGTGTTGTCACATGAAAAGATATATAGTAAAATATTTACAAAAATGTTAGAAGGTCTACTCACTTTTTGTGAGATACTGTATATAATAAAAACCCAACAGGCTGGTTGTACACAAGTCGATCGATAGATTTAAGCTAGCCCATACATGGATCGAAATTCATCCTGTCCCTGCTAAACCAGCTGAATTTCGATCCATGTATGGCCAGCTATACCCAACTATGAAGTCCAGCACTCTCTTCCATGCATCCAGTTCTGTTCTTCCATGCCTCTCTCTTGCATTTGGGAGCTTGCTGTCACTTCTGATAACTCACAACCTGCTGAGCATGAGCAAGACTGCCAACTGCAGGGAAACTGTTCTGAAGCCTTCTGGGATGTTGAGTTTGATATCCCAGAAATGTACAGGTGGGGTAGACAGCCTAGGGTTGTGTCATCCTCACAAGAGTAAGGGAAAGTGAGCACCATCAAAAAAAGGTACTTGCTCTGCTAATATAAATGTACACGTGATCATTTAACAGCAGGGAGGAAGCAAATAAGCAACACTTAAAGTGACTGTAAAGACAATTTGTTTTTAATTAAAATAATAAACAGGTTTATACTTACCTGCTCTGTGCAATGATATTGCACAGAGATGGTCCTTACCTCCTCTTCTGGGCTCCCCTGCCAGCCATCTTGGCTCCTCCTGTCCTGTGCCTGCCCGCATAGCAAGCCACTTGCTATGGGGGCAGATGTGCAGGCTCACTCCCGACCAAGGCTGTGTGTATCTCCACCCTAGGATCTCTGCTTACTGGATTTGACTGACAGCAGTGGGAGCCAATGTCCTATCCAAATAACTTTCTTTTAAAATCACTGATTTTCAGAGCTTATTGATGTGATCTAATCTTGTAACTCTTAATTAAAATGCTGCTGAAACCAAAGACCAACCCTCATATTGTTGTTAGGATTATTAAGTTCATTTTTTATCAAGCTAATGCTTGCATAATGCAAAATTCTACAGCTTTGCCTTACTCAATAAAAAAAACATGCATTCGTACAGATGTTAATATAGATTTATCTGAGATAGATATCTTATTTTAAAAAATATCTCAAAGTAAAAATAAACTCACTGAAAAATATTAACAAAAATTTATTCTCAAAGCATTTTGATCCATATGTAACATTTGTTTTATTCCACACTGAAAAACTGACATGGAGTCAGTACTGATTTCATAGACTTCACAGAACATGCAGGATTAACCTCTGTGGTATGGAGACCCACCAGAGGGAAGCTTTATATTAATCTGACAGATCTATTCAAATCACAAGAGTGTCTTCCTGCATATAAATATCCCCTTAGGATGTACTGTCAATATTCAATGCTGAAGATGAGAATACTTGCTGTGTCTTACAGCTGGGCACTACATGGGAAAGTCATTACCACACACTGGCAGGGGTTAATGTACTAGATTGGGGAGTAAAGGATTAGTACATTTGACTAGAAAGAATAATGTAATATTAATATCACCACCACTAGTCAACAGTCAAGCATAACAGCATACCAATGAAACAGCAATATTATTTTCTGATTTTATATGGGCTTAACTCATATACAGTATCTTACAAAAGTTAGTACACCCCTCACATTTTTGTAAATATTTTATTAGATTTTTTCATGTGACAACACTGAAGAAAGGACACTTTGCTACAATGTACAAAGTGCGGTGTATGGTCTGAGCACTAACAGGCTGACCCCCCACCCCTTCAATCTCTGCAGCAATGCTGGCAGCACTCATACATCTATTTCCCAAAGACAACCTCTGGATATGAGGCTGAGCACATGCACTCAACTTCTTTGGTCGACCATGGCAAGGCCTGTTCTGAGTGGAACCTGCCCTGATAAACTGCTGTATGGTCTTGGCCACCGTGCTGCAGCTCAGTTTCAGGGTCTTGGCAATCTTCTTATAGCCTAGGCCATCTTTATGTAGAGCAACAATTCTTTTTTTCAGATCCTCAGAGAGTTCTTTGCCATGAGGTGCCATGTTGAACTTCCAGTGACCAATATGAGAGAGTGAGAGGGATAACACCAAATTTAACACACCTGCTCCCCGTTCACACCTGAGACCTTGTAACACTAACGAGTCACATGACACCGGGGAGGGAAATGACTAATTGGGCCCAATTTGGAAATTTTCACTTAGGGGTGTACTCCCCTGTTGCCAGCGGTTTAGACATTAATGGCTCTGTGTTGAGTTATTTTGAGGGGACAAATTTACATTGTTATACAAGCTGTATACTCACTACTCACTACTTTACATTGTAGCAAAGTGTCATTTTTTCAGTGTTGTCACATGAAAAGGTATATAATAAAATATTTACAAAAAATGTGAGGGGTGTACTCACTTTTGTGAGATACTGCATAACTAGGTTAGAAAACATATTATTATTATTATTATTATTATTATTATTAAGGAACTCTTAAGGAAAATCAAGATTTGCTTTTGTAGCACCCTCCTAGCTAGGCTGCTAGATTTTGGTTAGGCAAATTTAGTCCTTGGTTCTCCTGTAATCAGCTGAACAGTGTGTGTGGTTGCTTTAGGCTGCAAGTTTGACTGCTTCCCCCTGTTTTCTGGAGATTTCCAGAACATAGTGGGTGGGAGAATCAAATAAGTAGCCTGAATACCTATGCATCCCCAGTCAATCCCTGGTGGGGAGTGCCCAGATGGTGGTTGGGGGGTGGGGGTACATAAATAGCCTGGAACCCCAGAGAGTAGGGTTCTTTTTCCCTGGAGGAGAGGTTTCCAGCCAGAAGGGATGACAGTCATTTCTGGCTGTCTTGTTGAGGGTCTAGCCTGTTTCATCGAGGTCCCAGCTGTGCATATTGCATAGTCCCCTATTGGAACCAAACAGGGGTGCCACTGAGGATCTACCCTGAAGCTTCACAAAGGGGTTTGCCAGCTGGAGTCTGAGGGAGACATTCAAGCCTTGGCGACAATGTGAGCACAGACCTAATGGAGAAGGATCTAAGTGTTGCTCTTGTTAACCCCTACTGCACAGAGTATAAGGCTTGCCTGGCCTGGGACATTGCTAAAGGTGTCCCAGTGCTGTCCACTTTATATCCTACTGCTCAAAGGACTGGGTTAAGGAGCTTCTTAAAAGGAAAGAGTGTCCTCATATTCCTGTTTAGAGTATATCACAGCTACCTGAACCCCATCCAAGTTAATCCACAATAAACCTTTAAAAGGCAACCCCAAGACTGTTTTAGGAAAAATGAAAGTTGCTGTTTGCTGTTGCTGCACTAGTAAAAGAACCTGGGACACAGAACAGCGGCCCTTTCAGAGGTAGCTGTACACTTTTTTTTTGGGGGGGGGGGGGCGTGGCTGAATGCGGCATGTGAACAGTCGTATCTCACAGGACTCCTTCCGCTGATCCTACTTTGACCCTTTCCCCAGCCACACTCAGTGCTGGATTAAACTCTGGAGAGACCCCTAGGAAGTTGAAACCTTGGGCCCCCATCACAGGTTTCTGGAGGTTTCTTGTGCATGTGCCCTAGTAGGATAATATTGAACATTGAGGGGGAGAAGTTATCAAAATTGTTTAATCACAGCAAATTTCCTATGCCATAGATGCATTACGCACTCGGGCTGGACAGATAGTTAATTCCCCGGACTCAGTTATGGCTCAATTAGTAACCTTTTACTATGATCTTTATCAAGCCAAAAAAATGTACTTGTTAGATTCTCAATATGACTACCTAAGGAATGTGAAGTTACCAGCGCCGTGCGAGTCACATAGAGATATGCTTGACTCTCAACTCACGCTAGAGGAGTTGCAGCTAGCGACCAGCTATTTCCCTACTTATAAGGCCCCAGAGGATGATGGCTTACCAGTAGAAGTATTCAAGCAGTGTGCTGATTGTATTCTACCCTTTTTACTAAAAGTGTTTAAAGCACAAGTTTACCTTTAGAACATGTTACGTGTACCGCCCTTTTTCCAGCATCTGCAAAATAATTGTAAATTGCAAAATAAACAAAAAAGACCAAAACTTTTGAGAAAGTTTCTGTTATAAAATTTTGAAAATAATATTTCTTCATAAATTTAAGCCAAAATGTATACTGCTACATATCTTTATTGAAAATAACCCAAATCAGTGTTATATTATTTAGTCTGTAGGAAAGTTTTTAGAGTCTACAAACTATGGTATATATAAATGAAAAATTAACCCTGATGTACTGAGGCCTGAAAATGCCAGGACAGTACAAATAGCCCCCAAATCACCCCTTTTTGGAAAGTAGCAGTACAGCGTTATCATATAGCTGCTGTGGTGGTGATCAGGGACACTGACTGGTGATAGTATGTACAAAAAAAATGTAATTCCTTTTAAAATATTATTTTTTTATTTATTTATTTTTATTTTTTTTTACATACAGTGACCAGAGCAATACAGTGTTACCACAGTAACACTGTACTACTCTGGGAAGGCGATCAGGATTTTTTTTACACACTATGCTTATAACTGTGCATTTTACAGTTATAAGCAACCATTTTTCAGAATCAAAACTACTTATTCAGTGTTTACTATTGTGATTAGCTGTGATTAGCCACAGCTAACCACATGGTACAGATAGGCTGTGATTGGCCCTGTCTGTACCATGTGATGACTGTAACCAATCACAAAGCTCATCACAATAGTACACAATGGGAGGCATGTAACAAAGCCTTTCATTGTGTACAACTGTTATGTGATCTGCTGTGATTGGCCACAGCGATCACATGGAACCGACAGCGGGTCGGTACAGTGATCAATCATCGCCTGTGGCTGTGGACACTGCAGGTGACAGATCACGCTGGAGCATGGTCCTGGGAGGGCATCAGCTGAAAAATTGTAATTTTACAATAGGCTGGGTGGGAAGAGGTTAATGTTGTTGGATGGCAACTCCTCCCAATCCATTACCCAGCTATGTCTTATACCAATTACGATGTTCTTCAAATACTTGGGGATCATTGTTACTCTGAAACTCACTAATTTCTATCAGCTAAATATGTCTCTTCTTTTACGTTTCAAAGATAAAATCATGATCTGAAACAGATTGTGGTAACTTTGGTGGCCAAAATTAATCTCATAAATATTATTCTTATTCCCCACCACCAATATGTCCTTCACAATTTGAACATAGTTGTCCCATTAAAAATGGTCTGGGTAATCACTTCTATTTTGTAATGCCTTGCTGTGGCACCATATCGCTTAGATGGTAAGGCTGGTATATTTGCAGAGACCTAAGGATGGGGGAGATTAGCCCTCCCAAACCCTTGGTTTTACTAGTTAATACAGCACTCCTAGCAAGCGCGCCTCTTAGTGAAGGAAATAGTTTTTTGGGCCAGCTTGACCCAAACAAACTTCTTAACCACTTGATTTTGATTTCCAGTGTGACTTTGATCCGACTCTACATTCAGTGGATCTAAGTCGCATCAAAAGTCACACCAAAGTAGTGCAGGCACCTTTTCAAAGTTACTGTGACTTTAAGTCACACCGATTTAAATGGATGCCATTGAAAAGAATGGGATGTGACTTGCACAAGTGTGAATTGAGCCTTAATCAATATCTACTTCAATATATGAAACAGAGTTGCTCACAGAGGACCAGCTGCAACTTTCAGCTGGTTTTGTTATCAATAACATACGGACGGTCCGATTAGGTCTGTCTGTCAGTTTTTCAGGCGGACCTGATCGGACCCTCCATTCACCCCTATGGAGCAGCGGATGTCAGCGGTGACATGTCCGCTGACACCCGCTGCTATCCTATTCGATCCTGTCTGACAAATCCAGATGGATGGTGACTCTATTTTTCATCCATCTGGAGGATCAGATTGGATAAGAATGGGTAAATACAGACAGGCGGTCCGTTTTCACCCTATTTCCCCATAGGGGAGAACAGGACTCTGTCCATCTCCGTTCTGCACAGTGAGTGAAGACGGACCTGTCATCCGCATGCTCAGTGGGTATCAACGGAACCATCCCCCCCGCTGAGCAAAGCCTAGTCAGCCGAGCGGATCGCACGTGTGAAAGGACCTTAAGATTCTTCTACAGAGTTTTGACCTAACCTGCAACTTAGCTACAGATTTGTCCATCCAGACCCAAGCTGATATGCCTACCTAGATAGCAAGGATAACTTGCCACACATTTGTGGCAGTGTTGAATTTTAAGTCTCTTAACTTGCTGCACCTTTTCACTGGCAAGTTGTACACTTGCAGAGCACTTGAAGCACAAGTTCTAGTTGCCACTTTTGCAATTTGTAGCAAATTTGCGTGGCAAGTCTCTAGCAAAAGCAAATTTGCAGTGGTGGATCTACAGCAAGAGCTCTGCAAGTCTACAGCATGAAAATTCAGCCACAGTGACCCCTGTGGTGGGATGACTATTGCACAACATAACTGAACCAGAACTTGCAGCAGACTTGCAGAATGTTTGCAAAGAAAGTTGATCTGGAGTTATGCAATGCTGACTTGCTGCAATTGTGCAACAAACTTGTGAAGCCTTTTAAGTCTAGCAATAGCTTAGCAAGTCATTTTCAAACTTGCAGCACAATTGCTTGCTATCTGGGTAGTAGCTCAAGTAACACATCATAAATCCAGGTGCTTATCAGAATCGCCTACACCAGTCACTGTGCAAGAACATTGTTTTCTTCTCAAGCTAAAAATAGTTTCCTACACTTATCAAAAAGTTTACTTAATTAAGAGAGATTATCCTAAAGCCTTGTACACACAATAAGAATATGGGAAGATGATTGTCCATTTTTTTGCATGCTAGTCTCATATTGAAAATGAAGAGGTTAATAAAGTTCTGAAAATTCTTGTACGACAGAAGACAACTTCAGAAGTCCAATGTATTGGATTGAAATGTATTCTTTCGTTTCCAAGCATGCATAGACTTGCTCTTCTGATTTTTTCGGATGAATACAGTACTGATTAACCACTTCAGCCCCGGAAGGATTTACCCACTTCCTGACCAGGCCATGTTTTGCGATAAAGCACTGTGTCGCTTTAACTGACAATTGGGCCGTTGTGCAATGCTGTACCCAAACAAAATTTATGTCCTTTTTTCCCACAAATAGAGCTTTCTTTTGGTGGTATTTGATCATCTCTGAAGATTATTCTGAGATTGCATCCTTCTTTTATGAACTTATGTATATATTTTGCGTTTTCTTCTCTTTTGTGTTTTCAGGTCCAGATGACAGGTTTTCCATGCTAATAGACTTAATTGTATGTTATGTTTATAATAGTGAAATCAAAAAATGTAATCGGGCATAGGTAGTAGAAGTTATTCACTTGCAACTGAACTTGTTCTGTAATGTTGAAGACATTTCATAGCTTACACAAGCCACTTCTTAAGTTCTATTGAGCATCAGGAAAATACCTCACCTCCCACCCTGCTCTTTAACAAAAACTGCTACCCTTGCAAGGTGATTGGATCAAGGTGTTGGTGCTACCTGTGTGGATATAAATGCTGGGGTATTACAACTGAAGAAGTGGCTTGGATAAGCTACAAAATGTCTTCAACATTGCAGAACATGTCCAGTTGAATATGACTAATAACTACTAGATATACCATGACCTGGATAAATGAGAACGCAAAAAAAAACTGAGCTCAGGAGGAGCCGCTGTACTATCTGACATTAGAACTCCCCTGCTGTTCTATTGTGTTCTGACAGGGGGAGAGCGCTGGTCAGGAGCCAATTGGTCATTTTCTTAGCAAATGTTCGAATCTCTTGAAACCGGCTCTTATCCAGTTGGCGGTAAAAGTTCACAAGAGAGAGCTGTTGGTGACGACTGCGTAACTCATTGTCACAATGCAGCTCAATGAGCTCGATCTGCAGCTGATCTGGAGTATTATCAGGGTCAACAGAGAATGGAGAGGAGAAAAGGCTGATCTCCTTTTTCAATAGCTGCAAAATCCTGAAAGTGCCGTTTAAACTCCACAGCCAGAGATGTGATGTCTGCTGCATACCTGCTCAATTGCGCCCTGATATTGTCCTGTGGAAATTTGTTCATTATTTCCTGCAACGCTGAAAAATGTATAGTATTGAGCTGTGTTTGTGACAACTGCCTTATGAAAAGTTTCAGCTTTGTTTCAAAGGCTTTGAGGTGTGAATAAAACTGGTTCACCGCTGCATCCTTCCCCTGAAGACTCATGTTCAGTACATTCAGATGCTTTGTTATGTCAACTAGAAACCCGAAATCAGCCAGCCAAATCGGATCAGATAGTTCTCGTATCAGTTGTCCCTTTGTTTCCAAGAATTCTCCGATTTCCCTTCTGAGAGTGTGGAAACTGCAGTGTAGACCCCCGCCTGAGCCATCTTACATCGTTGTGATATAAAACATCTTCGTATCAGCCTGGATGTCCAGTAGAAACTGTTGAAACTGGTAGTGGCACAGGGCTTTAGAGCGAATAAAATGAATAGTCTTTTGCCACTGGTTTCATAACATGGTCATATTTGAGATGTTTAGCACAGAGAACTTGTTGATGAATGATACAATGGAGTTTAATAGCTTTGCCTCCTTCTTCGATCACCTTGTTACAGATTAGGATTGCTAATCCACTTTGTTCACCAGCCATGACAGATGCCCCATCAGTAATAATCCCAGTAAGTTTGTTCCAAGGTAGTTTCATGTCATCTATGGCAGAACTAACAGAAACAAATAAATCTTTTCCTCTTGTTTGGTCCGTAAGGCTCAAGTAGCTCTTCAGTCACATTAATTTCATCGTCCACCCCTCTCATAAAAATCAGCAACTGAGCTGTGTCAGATAGGTCCGTGCTTTCATCACAGGCTATTGAAAAGAAGTCAAAATCCACTCCTTTGGATGTCAACTGTTTTAATATCTGATGAAATCTCTTCAATTCTCCATGCTACAGTGTTATGAGCCAGACAAATGTTGGCAAACTCTTGCTTCATCTTGGGACAGATATTCTCAACCATTTTCATAACGCATTCTTTGATAAAGTCACCCTCAGCAAAAGTTTTAGCAATTTACGTTGCCACTTCATAGCTCGCCTTTGTGGCATTTTCATTTGACTCACGGGCTCTTGTGAAAAATTGCTGTTGTGACATTAAAACAGCTTCAAGTTGCTTCAATTTTTCAATGCGGTCACGCCCTGTTAGCTTGTCGTATGTGCTATGTCACTACTGGTAGTGTCTCTTGACATTAAATTCCTTATAAACAGCCGCAGTCTCTTGGCATATCAGACAAACACAGTGATTCCGTATTTCAGTGAAGAAATATTCCACTTTCCACTTGTCCTGGAAGCGACGGCACTCACTGTCAACTTTCCTTCTCTTGTTTACAGTTGCCATTTTAGAAATTGACCAGAAGGGGAAGGGATCATGTGAACACAGTGCCAGAGGTTTTGGTCTAAGTGTGTTCGTCCGATACACTAATACACTGCCCAACAAGAATTCTCCTACCTTTGTGGCTGTGTGTGGTGAAGAGTCTGAGGATGAGCTGTTATTTGGATATATATATTTCCTCTTTGGCCCCCAACAAATCCCAGAGCCCTGCTTAGGGTAAGGATGAGCTCAACTTTTACAAAATATTTATTTTCTCTTTATTATCCCCTGAGAAATCTGGCCTTTATCACTTTTGTGGCCCCTAGGCTCCGATCAGGGCAAGGGTGAGTTAGTTTTTTTTTTATGTTTTATATTCTCTCTGGGCCTCACTTGTAATTTGCCCTTATCTCTTCTGTGGCCCCAGGCTCCGATCAGGGCAAGGATAAGCTAGTTTTTTTCCTATATTTTATATTCTCTCTGGCCCCCACTTGTAATTTGCCGTTATCTCTTCTGTGGCCCCCAAGCTCCGATGAGCTCGGTTTTTTCAATTATTATATATATATTTATATATTCTCTTTATATCCGTTACAGTACTTTAACTTATCTTATCCCCTGAGAAATCCCCGAGCGCCTCTCACTGCAAGGATGACCTCGGGCGTGTTCGCAATCACCGATGCCAATCACAGGCACTGAGAGCTCTGCAGCTGTGGACCGGGAAATGACTTGGTGTCTGTTATTGGCGCTGTGCGCTGTCAGCTTCCCAACTGGCTTTGGAACATGCCCCAGCAACACCCAGCAACACGTCCCAGCTTATCAGTGAGAGGCGCTCGGGATTTCTCAGGGGATAAGAGAATATATATAAAAGCAAATTGCAAGTGGGGGCCATAAAAAAAAAGGCCATGGGCCGGACTTTGGACATGCCTGAACTAAAGCGTCAATATCTGGTTTGATGGATGGAGTAGCAATTGTCAATGATTTCTCAAGGTGCTCATCAGATATTTTGGTTGTTATTTTTCCCTTCGTATGCTTCAGCCTTGAAAATAGTTGCTCACAAATATAGATGCTGCTAAAAACTGATGACATGAATAAGGCGTGATGTTGTAGGAAGTGTAGAAGTGACCAGGTGGCTTTACAGCTGCAGAGTAGAGTGGGATATTTTTTGGGGGAAGATAAAAAGTCCAGTAAAGAGACTGTCAATTTTTTCTTCGGCCACGTGTTCACTAAGTGTAAACGCATTTTTACAAAAAGTTACAAAAAAAAAATCACCATTTATAATTTTACGATTTTGTGTTGGGCGGCATTCATGTTGGGGCTCAGGTTGGACACCCCTGATCTAGACATGCCCTGCTCCTCTAGGCTTGTATAGTATAGTTTCATTCTCATTGCAGAGACTGGGCTAAGGAAAGTCATTGTCTTCCTACACTTCAATTTCTGGAAAAACATCCTTTGCATTGTACATACAGTATCTGAAGTAAACTACCTTGAATTTAAATGATGTGTCAAGCTGTTTATGGATTCTGCAGAAAAAGCAAGTACCCACACTGAGTTTTAAGCAAGTATGTAAGTGCATAAAGTGGCATTTGAAACAGAACATGACCCACTTCTATCCTACAGTTAACTCTTTGTGCCCTGGAAAATCATTTGTCATATTTTGTTACAGGTTCCTTTATCCAGGGCGCTGTGTATGGAATGTGGTGGCAGTACTTCCAATATGATGTTGTTTTGGTCTGCAATCCATACTGTAAAGGAAATCACTATGTAAAAGCATTGCATCTGGTAGCACACAGCATACCATTTTTGCAGCCATGTCCTATTCTTCAGCCACCCCACCTTCACCAAATGGCAATGCCCAGACCTGCTGTTAGGTAAGCTCAGGCCCCAAGTCTTTACATTTTGGTATAGGGGCACAGGGCATGCATTTACTCCACTAGTAGGAATTGAAGACATTTAAGAGGTGCTCCAGGCTCTGCTAAAGGGGACACGCAACTGTGAAAAAGCTACAAACTAGCATCTTTCGCTCTCAGCTACCTGTTACAACATGCAGGGGCCTTTTTAAAACAGAAACAGTCAACTATCAACTCCCCACTGGATAACAGGAATTTTTTTTCTATACAATGCTACAAATATGATACAAATAATTCATAAAATTGAAGCCGCAGTGTGGAGCTTGCAGTGTCCTATGTATTTTCTGTTTAAAATGCTACAGAAAGCTCTCTGGAATGGGAGAGGACAGTCATATGACAGATCATGTGGCAAGATTATGTCTCTTTCCCTCTTTTCTTATTCAAAAAATGAATGGGTCTTCAGTTGCTTTGTAGTCCGTAAGCAAACAATGTGCTATGCATATTTTGATAGCGCAGCATAAACATGTATTTTTTATTTTTTTTAAAAGCAGTGGTATGCTTGCAGTAAGGCCATACCACTGCTTTATAATTTATCTATAAATGAGCCCCTTGTATGTAATAAAATAATTCAGTTTATTAATTCATTTTTAAATGCAAGGTAATCTTAATTCAATAAGTTCCCTAACCTATAAGTATAGGCAAACAGTTCAATACACTTTTTTGTATGAACTGTTTCACTTGCCAAAAAAATGTTTGTTGATTCAGTAAACGTGGTTTATATAATTCCAGGTTCTGACCATTTACTTTTCTTCACTACAGTCAAAGCATTACAGCTCTGTCAAGATTATTGGATAATGAAAGAGGTCGTCTCTGGGCTTTCTACTCCAGTCACTAAGCTCCATTTGTTAAATTCACATCACTATCACTGCACAATGGAGTAGGATGTTTCTACAAAAAACGAATAAAAGTGCTGTCTAAACGTATGTGTAAGTATTTTTTAATAATTACATCCCTGGATTAAAAGGGGGTCTTTTTTATATGTCTAAACTTAAAAAAAAAAAAAAAATGGGGGGGGGGGATTTAATACCACTGCCAAAAATGAAACTGTTTACAAAAAATGTATGATTTATTCTTTTTTACTGCAAAAAAGAGCCATTTTTATGGCCTTTCCATTTCCAACTAAATCTTTCATCCTTTTTTTTTTTTTAATTCTGAGATATCTGTTTTAGGATATTTATGCACCTTTCCATTCACATATATAAGCTGCATTCTTACATAACTTCACTATAGTTGCAAGTGTGATGGATGGCAGAATATTCGTCCCGAGGGTGGAAGATTAGAATTATAGGGTGTGCAGCTTTGATTAGCAAGCCTGGATGCTTAAGAAAAAAACAAATGAATAAACTAATAAAGCAGGGAGCCAAGCCAAATCATAAAAGGCATAAACACTATTACACCCAGAGGTTTCCATTCTTCATTAGAAAAGACACAAATATCAAGGGAACACCCAGTTTTGGCAAAAAAGGGGCCTCCAGAAACATGATGTGAAATGGATTATAATTGCATTGCCACAGGGCAAAATTCAGAAACATTATGGGAGTTGCTGTTCCAACATGCACAGCACACTTAATATCGCTGGGGCCATTACACATAACTATTGTTTATACCTGTGATATACTGTGTTCTTGGGAATTTTGCAGTTACCAGGGTGAGTATATGTGACAGAGATCATGAGTCACGACCTTACAATATGTTGAAATGCAAACTAATTTTAAAGCCTAGAGTTGAGTGAACTGGTGATCCAGGCCAGGTTGAGCTGAGTAACGGATATCTGTAAAAATTAGCCGATCAATTTGATCTTATCCACTAGTTTCTCTTCTTTTTTAATCTTTTTTTTTGTTTAACTCTAAAACAATAGTAGCAAAGCATACAGTCTGATTTATTAACACTAAAAAGGTCAGAAGTAGTAAGACCCCCTGCTGTACCTAGTCCCTTTTTGTTTAGGTCAACTTGTCCACTTACCAACTAACGCTAAAAGAACATATACCACCTAGCTTAGAACAGGCATGATAAAAAAAAATAAAAAATACACCTGCCTCTTCATTCATAAATTTATTTGATAGGGTTAAAACAATAGTCCCATTGGTCTTCTATCTTACATGCGGGTTGTGCCGTTTTTTGTTTTTTTTCAACACATAGAATTCATTTTAGGAGAGTTTATTCATCCAATACCTTTTAATCTCATGTTTTTCAGCCCAGAAAGTAGAAAAATCTTCCCATGATTCATGTCACTTTAGGTCACTTAATAACACTTACAGCACTAGATTTCCTTAAATTGACACTATTACTTTGCTCATTCCAGGCAAAGTGAAGAGCCCTACTTGATAGCCCATGTGTGAAAAAAGCTGTACTACTATCTACACTACCTCTACTATCTGCTTATACTCCCCACTCTGTTGCAGCATGTGAATTCCCCATGGGACCGTAACTGGGCCTGAGCAGCTGTTCTCCAACACCGTCACGTGTTGGGGTAGGGATGTCATTCACCCTGGTAAGTTGTGACACTATTGGCCACAGTTGTGACACTATTGGTCAAGGATGGACTCCTGCAGCTCCTTCATCACCTTCACCATGGTAGAGTCAGCACCAGCATGTAAACAACTCATAGCCATTATTGCAGCTGTGAATCTGTTTACCTTTCTTCAGCAGGCTGGCAGATTTCATTTAGAAGTGATTCAGGCAGCTGTAAAGCCACCTGGTCACTTCTACACTTCCTACAAGATGCCACCCCCCCCACACACCCCCCCCAAACCATGTGTCCTAGACTTTCCTGTCCCTTTTGGGTACCTGGGATCTGCATGGTGGGGGTAAAGATGAAGAGCAGTAGGTGACCAGAGAACATCTGTTTGTTGTTTTTCCCTATGAGGCATGAACTTGGAACCTTGTGAGCCTCTGAGTGACAGCAATAAAGATAAAGGATAGTTCGCCTTACCCTGCAGACCATCCCTATCAATACCACCATACAGACTGCTTGTTTGAAAGCTGCAGAGCTTGTGAGTGAACTACGAGAGTGCTCATCAGCATCCTTGTAGGTCATTCAGAACGATGGAACTTGTAGTGTATTCATTCACAGGAAACATGTCCCACCCGCTGTCACACTGAGGGGTGGATTAGCAGAACTGACTGCAGGAGCTGGAGCATGTTACAAATTCCACCCTAAATACAGGTGGAACATGTAAAATGCTAAAAAATGTGAACTTAGACTTAAAAAAAACCTTTAAAATAAATAATAAAGGATTATTTAAAAAAAATAAAAACACCCAAAATCTTTTTTGTAAAGCTCCTTAACCCCTATGAGTATTGCCACACACTGGAGTGAGAGTGAAAGGAATCATTCTAGGACCAGTATTCACTGTTTACTCTAAAATGATGATGGCCTTTAAAGCCATTTTATGGGCACATACAAATTTGAGGGTTGATATTTGCTATCAATATACTCAAAACCTCATCTTTTATTTTTTGAACATATTATTGTGGTTGTGTTCACAAAAAATGTGTGTATTTTTTACTTGTTCCTAGATTCCAGAAACAGTAGCGCAAATACTATGTGACAAAAATTTTTTTACAGGGTTCCTGCTTTCAGAAAATATATAATGTTTTGGGAGTTTTAAATGTAAAAATATGTGCATTTTAGTATGTGTGTGGAAAATATAAAAATGGCTTTTTCAGTAAAAGAGTTATTTTGTTTTTAGCCACATTGATAATGTAGATAATGTAGTTATATTATTATGAGTTTGTAGAATTGGATCATTTTGGGATCATGACTTTGCAATGTACTTGAGTTGTTTGGAACTTGCACACACAAACAGGAACTCTGTTCCCATGATTTTGTGTGGCCGATTTTCATACCATTCCGTGTTGTGCATAGGGCAGCCCATTAAGTTGAATGGGCTACCCTATGTGCGTTTGTTGTGGCAAAGACGCTCAAGGATCAAATTTTGTCCCTGAGCTGGGTGCGTTCTTACACACGCTTTTTGTTGTGTGTGTGTGTGTGTGTGCGACAATCCAGGCAAAATTGCATGATGTTTGGGGTGCCATTAAAGATGGATGGCACCCAAACGTATGCCATGTGTTTTTCCGCAAAATCGTGCCAATAATGCCGTGGCAATTCACTGCTTTTCTGATTATTTACAATCCACACTTTTATTTTTATTTTATTTTTAGTTTATGTTTATGTTTATTAGTTCTAGATATAGTAGGGAAAGTTGGAACCCCTGTTAAGTTTTTTACTGCTATCAGGGGCTATATTAGAGACTACCTCTCAGTTACTTTCATATTGTGACAGCCAATTACAGTTTTCACGTGATCAGCCAATTCTTCCTGGCCCTGGGTATACAGACCCTATTAAAGGGATGCCAGGGCTGAGCAGGAATGGGTTAAAATTTCTGGCAACTTCAGGCAAATAAAATGAATCCGAATGATGACAAATATTTATAAAGCATCTTGACATGATTGCAGCTTTTATTCTCATATTTCCATGCTGTGCAAAATCCTATTCTGAGATTTACTGATGGTGATTCCTGGAACCTGGGAACACCTAGCCTGAATAGTCTCAGAATTAAATGAAGAGCCATTCTGAAAAAAATCTGAACAGAAGCCATAGGATTGGATAATATCACCTTTTATTTTGAAATTGGGTGTGCAATGAAGAAAGTACTAAAAGCAGAATGTATAAGGTCCAAATCCAGTTTTATTCAGCCATTATTGTAAAAAGCCAGGGCGTAACCTGGAGCAATCATACTCATTATCTCAGGATCCATATAATAGTATCACTTTGTTAAAAAAAATCGCAAGCCCGAGTTATACTTAGGTATTGGAAGCTCCCCTAAATCTGAAAATCTTTGGGTTCCATGGTTGGACACCCTGGGCCTGAGTCCACTTGACCTAGTCATGGACAGACTACTTATTGGTTAAAACATGTCCCTTTGGTGGACTTCAACTGAGCATTTCAATACATGAGTCAGGTGCCATGGCCAGGGTCGTTTTTAAGCCAGGGCAAAAGGGGCAGCTGCCCTGGGCCCCAGCATTGTTGTGGGGCCCAAAGCAGCTGCCTCATACCTGCCAACTATCCCAGTTTAAATTCCCTTGTCGTTTTAGCCCCGTGTCCCGATAGCTCAATGTGAAGTTCTGTTACTAATGCTGCTCAGCTGTGCCATATTGCCATGTACAGATGATTCACCTGCAGACCCTGTGTTTACATGTAAAGAACCTGTATTGATATGGAAATAGTGACAGCATTAATATGTAAATATATGCGTACTGGCTGCATTGATATGTAAATAGAGGCGACATTCATATGTATCTTATGCCCCTCTGAGGTCGTATCTACCATCACATCTGCTGAATGCTGCCCACTGGGGAGGTAAAGGGGCATGCTTGAAAGTCCTGCCTACAACTGTGGTCATTAAGCCTATCATCAGCCTGTTCTGCAAAGGTAAACAATTTGGAGGTGCAACCCTTTTTCTAAATAACATGGTGCCACAGCACCATGAATTTTGGTGCATGTGAATACACACATCTCAGCAGATGCATGAGGGCATCATTAATGGCACTGTTGTGCATCTGCTAAAGGGCAGCACATTTCTGTGGTGTCAGAAAAGCAATTTTGAATGCGTTCCCGAAGCACACAAATGTGTACGCAGGCTAAATGTCTCAGGTACATTGGTGGTCAGTGTAAATCTTATTACATTGAGGCTTGGTGTACAATTCTTTCATTCACACTAGTGGCCAGTGTGAAGGTCCCCCTTACATTGGTGGTCAGTGTAAATCTCTCCTTGCATTGGTGGCCAGTGTAGAAACCCCCCTTTTTTTGGTTGTTAATGTAAAATCCCCATTACATTGGTTGTAAATTCTTCATTACATTGGTGATCAGTGTACCTTTCCCTTTACATCGGTGGTAAGTGCAGAATTGCCTTTACAAAGGTGGTCAATGTAAATCCCCCCTAACATTAGTGGTTGGTGTAGAAGTGTCACCTTACATTGGTGGTCAGTACAAATCTCCTCGACAATGGTTGTCAATGTAAATTTCCCCTTACTTGGAGGTCAATGTATATTCCCCCTTACACCGGTGGTTGGTGTAAATGCTCCTATTACATTGGTGTCAGAGTTGAAATCTCTCTTTATATTGGTGGGTGGTGTAAAATACACCATTACATGGTGATCTCATCAACCCCCCAGTATTGCCACTGATCACAGCAGGAACCAAAGAGAACACCGCTCCAGGCAAAACTTCAGGTGCAATAAAGTTAAAGAAATGGTCACACTCCGAATTTCCAAAAAGCTTGCTTGATGTACTTTTATTGTCACAAGGGCAGGACTTAGGGTGGTGGGGGCCCCTGGGCTTGAGTCACTTTCGGGCCCTACCTTCTATACATTACTTTAAATAGAACAAAATGTTGACTGGTACCATAGACAGTGTTACTTGTTAAAAAAACATAATAATCTATTTATATGACCACTGATTGAAGCTTGAAAAACTTTTTTTCCAATAAATAAATATTGATTAAAAAAGTTCAAAGTGATCATGTGTTTATTGCAATGCACACATATCTTGGTCAGAATGAGAATAAAACACTTATTTACCTGGAAGACACAGTGCCAGACTGCAGCAACAACAGCCCGGGAAAGACAGATACTCTTAGGCAGGCTCCTCCACTCCAGGCAGCTCCTGCCATGGTCACGTCGGCTCTGAGTTGGGCGCCAGGCGGCCCAGGCGCTAGCAACGAGTGCAGGGTTGCCAAGCCAACGGCGCAGCTCAACCCACCTTCAGGCTCCTCCTAGTCCGTCCTGCGTAATTACACAGTAGAGTCTCACTCTCTGCGCCGCTGATCAGCTGATGAGACAGAGAGAGAGACTCGGGCAGAGCAGCGCTGCAGCCAAGTGAGGACCAGTGTGAGTCACCGCTGTTTCATCCGATCTAGCTGAAGATATATGAAGATATTTAAAACGTAAACGGGCGGGGCCCGCGGGGCCCATGGGCTTGAGCCCAGTCAAGCCCAATGGTAAGTCCGGCCCTGCACAAGTGTATCAGACAAACACAGGACAAGCAGCTGACATGTTTCGCAAGCAATAGCTTGCTTGTTCACAACAAAAGTAGCATACACCAAGCAGGCTACTTAAGAAGTATAACCTAATCAGGCACACCCAAAAAACACCTGCTAAGGATTATGCTAAATGCAAAAAACATTTCAGCTGACATGTTAAAAACATTACAATGTTTAAAATGTGTGTGTGTGTGTGTGTGTATATATATATATATATATATATATATATATATATATATATACACATGCAAACACTGACATACCTCACAAAAAGGGAAATGAATAAAAACAAAAATGTCCATAAACAAGATATCCATGAGATAAAATGTCATGTTACCCATAAGTAAATCAAAAATCAAAACAGAAAAAGAAAAAAGAAGAAAAATACACAAAACAAAGGAAAAGATGATTTTTCTTTGTTTTGTGTATTTTTCTTCTTTTCTCCTAATGTATTTTTCTTCTTTTTCTACTAATGTATCTATTACCAATAGATCATCTGTGAATTATGTTGTTATTATGTATAATAAATCGCTAAGGTGCTACTTGTTTTTATCATGTTATATGCTTTATTCAATGTATATCTCTTTGGAATCCACTAGCATGTGATTGTATAATTCTACTTTCTTAGCCGTGCTTCATATAAAGTCCTATTATTACCAATTCCCTTATTTGATTATATATATATATATATATATATATATATATATATATATATATATTAGGAGGGAGGCAGATGAACCTACCCACTCATTGCCTCATTTAAAGTCCCAAACTCCCCTTTCTTTGCAACACAGGGATATGGGAAATAATTATCGACACTGACACACGTACACCTACACAGGTTGAACTTGATGGACTATTGTCTTTATTCAACTTTACCTACAATGTAACTATGTATACATCCATACAAATTACCTCTGAAAAGGTTCCAACAATGAACACAATTCTGATTATCTAATTATTTAATACTGATGTATCTGGGTTTCCTAATTCCTAGTAACAACTTACCACCTAATAAATAGGTAAGTGCACCAGAATTTTTAGTACAGTCCAGTGAGCAGCTGTAACAGTACTCAGTTATTCTTTTTTCAACAGCCTGTGTTCATTGCAAGCTGAATCCACAGGGCGCCTCTCTTGCTAGATTTCTTCGTTTAGTTGATGTCTCCACCAGGGGCATGTCTGACAGGGTGGTAACACAGAAGCAAATATCCCAACTGTCCCTCATTTGGCAGGATTTCTCTCTTTTGGACTCATACCCCACTGTCTCTCTTTCTTCCTCAGTTGTCGCCCTTTTTAATCTGATGTATAGACCTTCATATCTTGTAAAACATACTGTTTAACAACCTAAACCATTTGAATACACTAAGGTGGTTATAAATGTTTCCATGCATTTCTCCAGTTTAATCCAAATAGAAAAATGTGTGAACCTTGGGTGAAAACATTTATAAACAGACCCATAAATCTTTTATCCATCTTCTAACTTACTGCCTTTGTTCCTTGGAAAATCCAGTATAAAGCAAATGTACTTCTGAAAAAAGCACCTGTGGGTTTAAAAAAGAAGTGTCGGATTTTGATAAGAAACAAACATCCATACACACCTAGGTGGATGCAGGATTGATCCGATGCTCCATCTGTCCCCTGCTGGCTCTGCACCAAGAACTGAGTGATCAAAGACTGTCAATCTCTCAGTTTTCGGTCTTCAGTGAGCCAGTGACTGCCAGTTACCGATCTCTGCCCCTCCAGTGCTTACTGGAGTGCTGGGCCAAGGTGGGACGGGAGCGACTAGCTCAGGCTCTCAGCGGCACATTGTTTGGCTGAGCCAGCTGCCAATCAGGCATCTGTGTGGATCCCAACATTAAAGTCGGGATCCCTACAGAGTACGAACTGGCTGAGTGACCTCAGCCTACAGTAGCCACCATGGGTCACAGGAATGCAGAACAAAGCGCACTACTGTGACCTAAAGGAGAAGTATGACCAAAAGAGCTTTGGCCTACTTCCCCTTTAACTGTTTATTTCTGTCCACTTAAGCCTTGTACACACGATCGGATTTTCCACAGACAAAACCTCGGACTTTTGTCCAAAGACGTGTGCTTCGATTTTGTCTTGCATACAAATGGCAAGGAATTGTCGGCCAACAAACACGAATGTAGTGGCATACTACGTGGTTTTTCTGCTCTTTAGCGCCATCCTTTGGGCTCCTTCTGCTAATTTCGTGTTAGTAGAAGTTTGGTGTTGATTCGCTCTTTTCATTTAGCGCTTCTCAGTTCACGCTTTTCATTTCATGCTTTTCAGTTAGTTTCTGAACAGCCGTTCGTCAACCAGACATGTTGCGGAATCAGGAGTTAACGTGTTATTTATTATTGGCCTTGGAGTTATTGCTTTGACTCAAGTCCAGTCCAGGAACAGGAGGAGGAGGAGTTTTTGGACCAAAAATTGGTTGTTTTATTAATCGTGACCAATTATGTCATATGCCTTTGCTGCGGGAGCTCCAGGAGAATGATCCAGATGATTTTCGGAATTATCTCCAGATGACGGACCCCCGCTTTCAACAACTCTTGCATTGTTGACCCCATATATTAAGAAGCAGGACACATGCATGAGGCTTTTATTTTATTTTTTGGTTGAAGAATAATGATTTGATTTGTTAAATTTTTTATATTATATATTGGATGCATAGAATGCACTTTTTGGTTAAGTTCTATTGGCAGATAGCATGTCTAATTTTATTTGTTTACTTTTTTTAATGCACAATAAAAAAATTGTGGAGAATAATACTTGGATATGTGTTTTACTTCAAATGACAGTTTGGGAGTAGGCAGTTACATTTAAAAAAATACAATGTCATTTTGCCAAGGGACACCAACATAGATGTATCTTTGATCTTAACAGCTTGCCGACCGCCGCACACAGATGTACATCGGCAGAATGGCACATGCAGGCAAATGGGTGTACCTGTGCGTCCTATTAAATTTGCCGCCGGCGGCACGCTGCGGGAGTGTAACTGCGGGTCGCCGGTGGCCCATGATTGCGGTGTGGAGAGGTAGAACAGGGAGATGCCTATGTAAACAAGGCATTTCCCCGTTGTGCCTAGTGACACGACAGGGATCTACTGCTCCCTGTCATCGGGAGCAGTGATTGCTATCATGTCAATGGTAGCCCATCCAACCTACAGTGAGAACACCTCCCTAGGACACACTTAACCCCTTGATCGCCCCCTAGTGTTTAACCCCTTCCCTACCAGTGCGTTTACACAGTAATCAGTGCATTTTTATAGCACTGATCACTGTATAAATGACAATGGTCCCAAAATAGTGTCAAAAGTGTCCGATGTGTCCGCCATAATGTCGCAGTCATGATAAAAATCGCAGATCACCGCCATTACTAATAAAAAAAATAATAAAAATGCCATGAATCTTTCCCCTATATTGTACATGCTATAACTTTTGCGCAAACCAATCAATATACGCTTATTGTGATTTTTTTTTTACCAAAAATATGTAGAAGAATACAAACCGTATAAACTGAGAATGACATTTTTTTAAACATTTTTTTTTGGGGATATTTATTTATTATAGCAAAAAGTTAAAAATATTGCTTTTTTTCAAAATTGTCACTCTTTTTTTGTTTATAGCGAAAAAAATAAAAAACGCAGAGGTGATCAAATACCACCAAAAGAAACCTCTTTTTGTGGGAAAAAAGGACGTCAATTTTGTTTGGGTACAACGTTGCACGATCACACTATTGTCAGCTAAAGCGACACAGTGCCGAATTGCAAAAAATGCTCTGGTCAGGAAGGGGGTAAAATCTTCCGGGGTTGAAGTGGTTAAAAACTATGGGATGATAGTGTTGTGTTAACTTGCCCGCCCCAAAAAAAAAAAGGAAAAAAAAAAAAAAGCATAATAATGTATAATGATATTTGTTTGCAATAACTCCATCAGTATCACCAGCAAAGCAGCTTCATTATTATCCCAAGAAGAAGAGAATGTGCATTTCGAGATTTCATAATTTGCTATGTCACGAATGTTAACTCTCCGCTAGTTTACAAGACTGACCGCTTCTGGCTCGTCCTTGCTTCCAAGCATGCGTGTTTGTACTATGGACTTTTGTCTGACGGACTTGTATACACACGCTTGGAGAATCCAACAACAGACATTTGTCCGCGGAAAATTTGAAAACCTGCCATCCAACATTTGTCCGTGGAAAATCCGACAATTGTCCCATGGAGTGTACAAACGGTCGGATTTTCTGCCAACAGCCTGTTGTCACACACTTCCCGTTGGAAAAAACGATTATGTGTACGCGGCTTAAATCATCATGGTATGTGCGCTTTGCTGCTTGCCACTAGTGTGTTTTTTGCCTACATATTTCCTTGTCAAAAGAAGTTTATTGAGTATACAATGTTATAAAGATACATAAAGTAAGTTTACAAGGATCTATAAAGTAAGCTCATTGTTTTACAGTAGGGTTTATATAGATAAATATCATGAAATTTCAAATATTAAACATTGGGTTCACGTAAACCTAAATTAAAGATATATATCATTTCCTTAGTTACTTTTGTATTGCCTACATATTTCAAGCTAAAGGGTGTTCCTCTTTCTAATTTCAGAGAGTTGGAGATATGCAAGAGCTCAGTTTCGAAACAGTTGTGACCCCATAACTGGAAATGCCCGAACAAAGACACTCATGGCAGGATCAGCAGGATTCTTTTAATGAAAGCTGCAGATAAAAAAAATAAATAAATAAAAACTGCATAAACATGGTAAAACCTCTATGAGCCAAATCAAAATGGAAATGGCATAGGGCAGTAGGTAGATGATTACTTGTACCACATCCCATAATTGTGTCATTATACAAGATGGAAGGCCAGTAATCATCCCCAGGGACATAGGGGAAAGCATTTCTGCAAAATCAAAAACTTACTGCCGCTCCTGCGTGCAACCTACTGTACCACTGCTAATATCTGGAGACACTAAGAGCTCAACTATCCAGGCATCTCTTAAGCTTTAGCCTATCCTGCAATTCATATGAACTCTAGACTACCCTTTGAGTAATCTTTTTGCCGTGCACCAGGAGAACAGAGATATAGCCTCTCTGTTTAGGTAGATATTTTCTTTTCATGACACTCAATACCTATTTGAGGTCTATCTTTTGCTTTTGGGTGCTGTCTATGATGCCCTTGTTCTTGTCCCAAGGACTTCACTGGTCTCCATGCATTGTGGAACTCACAGCCACTCATGTTAGCCTCCTTTGATCCTCCAGAGGAACCATAACATTTCCAAGAAATGCACAGAAAAATTAAGATCCCGCTGTCAAAAGGTAGGTTCGTCAATGTAAAAAAAAAAAACAGAGGTTGACTGTAAATGATCCATGTATCATAAATTGATGAGTAGAGGACCAGGATGTACATATGGGAAGATTTCTTTGTGGCTGTAATTTGCATGATTTTATAATGTTATTTTATTTTTTAATAGTACGGTGAATAATACATTTTTTATACAACAAATGTGTATTTTTTTGTCTCCTCTCTTTTATTGGTTAATAAAAGAGGTTTGGGTGACTGGATAGATTCACCTTAGGACTCATCAAAAGCATTTGTACTTTTTTTCAGATGTAACTAAAAAAAACAAATATTTGCTCGTATCTGCTGTTTTTCCCTCTGATGTATAATCAAATATGGGTGGTTCTCATCTCAACCATTATACCACTGAGTTAATTCTGTACACAGATTTTGAAGCATGCTTGAAAATCAATACAATAAATGGCAAGCACTTTCATGGCAAGTGCTCATTTTAAGCTCCCACACTACAGCATTATCAAATTAGTTGCATCTGTCATGAAAATTGAATATCATAAGCAGCAACACGCCATTGTAAAAAGCTTCACATGATGGCCACTTCAGGATTTCTCAATGTGCAATCTCCCTCTTATGTTTCAATATATGAATAAGGTTGCTCAGACAGAAGACAGCGTTCAAATTACGAATTCTATATTTTCACCTGGGTCAATCAGAAATTAAAGATGGTTGTAAAGGAGCAGCGCTGTTTTTTTTTTTTTTTTTTTTTTTTTTCCCTATCTTCCTTTTCTAATAAGGTCAACAAAGTCTGGGATTTATCTTTATACTCAGGGGTATCTTGAAGGGGAATCACTTTATCTCGCAGGGTTTTAATCTCTTCATCTAATCTCGATAGCTTTTGTATCTTCCTTTCAATGAGGAATCTAAGAAGAGCCACTCCTGCCTCATTGAAGTATTTATACCATTCTTCAAGGTGGATATCCCCTTTCTGGGGGTTAACCTCCCACCTTAGGCTACGAGGTACCATATTAGACTTAACATAAGTCTCTAAATAAGCGACATCCCATTTGGTATGAATTTCAGAGATGGTAAGATTCTTTAACCTAGTGAAGAGGCCATTAAGGTCACCTTCTTCGTTCTTATAGGGTTCAAACACCCCATTGGTATTAACCTTCTTAGAGGTCCTATAATCAAAAATATCCATCTTAATTGGATCTATTGTTAAGTGATAACAAATAATGTGTATAGACAAAAAAGCAGCGGTGTAAAAGTATCACATAAATAAGAAAAACAAAAGGAAAACACCGCGCTGTGAAGGGATATTAGTGAATGATACTTGTGCAAAGACAAATTAAAAATAATGAAACCATAGAACAATCAATGATCAAAAACAATATACAAAAGCAGCTGCTAAAAGTAAGATACACGTTACTTATATAAATGGTTGTAAAGGAGCAGCGCTGTTTTTTTTTTTTTTTTTTTTTTTTTTTTTTTTTTACTTTACAACCATTTATATAAGTAACGTGTATCTTACTTTTAGCAGCTGCTTTTGTATATTGTTTTTGATCATTGATTGTTCTATGGTTTCATTATTTTTAATTTGTCTTTGCACAAGTATCATTCAGAAATTAAAGATACCAGTAAAATAGTCCAACCCTAGGCTAAAACTTTTATATAGCATTGGGAAATGTTTTGACCATGCATCTCATGTTCTCTTCTAAAAACACCCATCACCTGGACAGCTTAAGGTGGGAAAAGTCCTTTCAAATAGCAATGCAAAGAGCAAAAAAATTCTGAGAGGGTACCAAAGATTGATTGTAGTTCTATCTGTTACCCCATTGGATGTATCTGTACTGCCTGCCCTCATGTTGTAAAGCGCAGCGCAATCTGTTGGCGCTATATATATATCCTGTATAATAATAGGACATTGTCCCAATGCAGATACAGAAACAGAATAAGCAGAAAACCGTAAAACTTATCAAAGACCCTAGCCTTTCCAACTCTGTTTAATACAAAAAAGTTAGAACTAGAGTCAGGCTTTAACCACTTGCCGACCAGCCGCAGTCATTATACTGCAGAAGGTCGGCTCTTGTAAGAGCTATAGCAGGTGCGCAAACGCTTCACAAAGAGCCAGAACGGGGATCTGTCAATGTAAACAAAGAGATCCCCGTTCTGACAGGGGAGTAGAGTTACCGTCTGTTCCTAGTGATCAGGAACAGCGATCTCTCTCCTCCTCCAGTCAGTACACTACCCGCACAGTAGAAACACCTCCCAGGGAACACATTTAACCCCTTGATCACCACTAGTGTTAACCCCTTCCCTGCCAGTGTCATCTATACATTAATTGGTGCATTTTTATAGCACTGATCTCTGTATAAATGTAAGTGGTCCCAAAAAAGTGTCAAAAGTGTCCGCCGCAATGTGGCAGTCCCACTAAAAATCGTAGGTTGCCGCCATTACTAGTAAAAAATATATAATAATATAAATGCCATAAATCTATCGCCTATTTTGTAGACGCTATAACTTTTGCGCAAACCAATCAATATTGTGATTTTTTTTTTACCAAAAATATGTAGAAGAATACATATTGGCCTAAACTGATGAAGAAAAATTATTTTTTTTGGATATTTATTATGGCAAAAAGTAAAAAATATTGTTTTTGATGTCAATTTTGTTTGGGTACAGCGTTGCACGACCGCGCAATTGTCAGTTTAAGCGACACAGTGCCATTAAAAAAAAAATGGCCTGGTCATTAAGTGGTTAAAGTGATTGTAAAGGTTCTTTTTTTCTTTTTCTTTAAATAACAAGCATGTTATACTTACCTGCTCTGTGCAAGGGTTTTGCAGAGAGCAGCCCCGATCCTCTTCTTCTGGGGTGCCCTGGTGGCGCTCCTGGCCCCTCCTCTTCATCGGGTGCCCCCACGGAGAGCCGCTTTACCTTGGAGCACCCGTGCAGGTGCACTCACGAGTCCCGCTGCTATGTCCATTGACAGACAGCAGGACTCGGCTCCGCCCCCTGCTGTTGTGTCACTGGATTTGATTGACAGCAGCGGGAGCCAATGGCTCCTGCTGCTATCAATCTATCCAATGAGGGCAGAGACAGCGGCTGGAGCTGCTGTGCTCGTCACTGGTACGAACAGGTTCAGGTAAGAAAAAGGGGGGTCTGGGGGGGCAGCTGTAGCACAGAAGGTTTTTCACCTTAATGCATAGAATGCATCCGGTGAAAAACCTTGAGACGTTACAACCCCTTTAAAACATGTAAGTACCTTAAACATAATGAAGAAAGTCTAGCACCAAGTGCCTGCACACAATTTTAGTTTTTTCCCTCTGTACCCCAAAGTAACAAGAATCTGAAAAGTTCAACACTGACCTCAATACTCCCACAAATGGAAAGTTCCTATTGCCCTTTAATAATGGTGTTTGACCATAATGGCAAATAAGAACTTTTTGAGGGATAGTGGGGTGGGAACAACTACTAAATGTGTGTACTGGAGCCTGTTCAGTATCCCAAGGCTATGACATGACAGGTCTAATTTAAGCAGGGCAATCAGATTCAGGGCACAGCTGGCATGTCGAGTGTTTTTAAAACAACATTTTCCATTTTTACTAAGTTTTTCATTTATGTTTAAGTTAAAGTATTTGCTTGTACTAGGGAATATGGGTTTAAAAAATGTATGCAATCCTGTTCTTGCATAATAAACACAATAGTTAATATAATTGCTGGCGACATTGTACATATTACCATGGAAAAATATTATTAAATGATTGCGCATAAGATGCTTCATAATAATTTTCATAATGTTATATTGTGCAAGTAGAACCAACACGCAATACATATAATTGTGAAGTCAAAAGAGGTTAAATCAGACTTATTTTTATTTTATACAGTGGAGGGTGAGGCACCCAAGTA
Source organism: Aquarana catesbeiana (assembly GCF_042186555.1). Classification (NCBI taxonomy): domain Eukaryota; kingdom Metazoa; phylum Chordata; class Amphibia; order Anura; family Ranidae; genus Aquarana; species Aquarana catesbeiana. The sequence continues at coordinate 295,163,506 of NC_133329.1, forward strand.
AAGAGATGTGTGCCAAATGACTGACAAACTAAAACTAATGACTGATATCCACAGGGGATAACATGACAGCTTATATTTGAGGAATCTACTAACTGTTGCTACAGTGTTGGAGTAATAACAGTAGACAAGCTTTTGCACTGTATTCCATGTACTACAGTAACAATGATGGGAACAATAAAATCATGAGCAGATGTTTCACTTGAATGGACATTAAGAGGCTTAATCTCCTACCAAAATTACCCAAGATTGGAGTAGTGAGATCTCCCAACTACAGTTTCTGGCTCTACCAGAGGCGGGGGGAGGGAGATCATTAGGATTATGTCATTTAAAGCTGAATTCCATGGATTCAGCCACTTTGTAAAATGTGCTGGCATGCAATAGTTTTGCACAGAGATTTGCCGATCCTCCTCTTCTTGTGCCCCCTGCCATCGTTCCTGGCTCCTCTCTCCTGCCAAGTAGGGATGAGCCGTACACCCCCAGGTCCTGTTCGCACCAGAACATGCGAATAGGCAAAAAGTTAGAGCGAACATGCAAACCCTATTAAAGTCTATGGGACACGAACATGAAAAATCAAAAGTGCTAATTTTAAAGGCTTATATGCAAGTTATTGCCATAAAAAGTGTATGGGGACCTGGGTACTGCCCCAGGGGACATGTATCAATGCAAAAAAAAAAGTTTTTAAAACAACCGCTTTTTTAGGAGCAGTGATTTTAATAATGCTTAAAGTGAAACAATAAAAATGAAATATTCCTTTAAATATTGTGCCTGGGGGTCCCCTTAGTCTGCCTGTAAAGTGATGTGTAGAACAGTGCCGCAGCAAAATGACATTTCTAAAGGAAAAAATGCAATTTAAACTTGCTCGCGGCTGTAAAGTATTGCCGGCTCCCGGCAATATAGATTAAAAATCAATGAGAAAAATTGGCGTGGGTTCCCCCCCACACCAGTGGGAGCCTGGTATGGATTTTAAGGGGAATTCCACGACAAAATTTAAAACAGCGTAGGGTCCCCCCCAAAATCCATACCAGACCCTTATCCGAGCAAGCAACCTGGCAGGCCAGGAAAGGCCGCTTGGCCTCAACATGAGGAGGGTGCTTTGGGGCCTTGTCACCCACAACCCTGGCTCGGTAGGGGGCCCCCTTTAACAAGGGGGCCTCCAGCCCCCCTATGTAAATGGGTATTGGGTATATTGTACCCCTACCCATTCACCAAAAAAATTGTCAAAAAAGCTCCATGTACACAGGACGCTGGGGCAAACTCCTCTGAACGAACTTGAAAGCAGCGTTTAGAAACACCTGTTTTGCTGCGTTTAGCAGCGTTTGTGTCTAGAAGCGTTTATTAAGATAACCTCATTAAGACTCTCCCCAAGCTCAAAAAACATTGTTATTTAACTATTTCAGCCATTTTGACCAGAGTGAGTAGCAGCAGCAGAGAGAGCAGCTGTATACTTCTATTTGCCTCTATTTCTGTGCTTTTTTTTTTGCAATGAATCCCATAATGAGTGTAGCAATACTCACGGTGGAGCTGCTGGTTTAAGCGGGCCTGTCCTCTTTGCCCTGCACCCTTTTTAAATTGTTCACTCCCCTTGACACAACTGTAGTGCAGTGTTGAAATAATATGAACATTAACTTTAACCCACAATGTACACTTACAATTAAGATTACCTCTACCTGGGTACTGGTAGCTCCACCTGTAGGAGAAATGACAACACTGCACACAAACTTCAATAATGACCAAAAGTAACTTCTTTCTTTGAATAAGTAATATATTTGTATAAAGAGTTATTTCAATAAATATACTATCACACCAACGTAGTGTGGTAGTATAAGGAATGATATGACAATCAATGACAATATATACATATTGGTATGAATCTATACCCGGGAGCTCCCTCTGCTCTAGACCTTAAAGTCACTATACTAGAATGCAGGGCCCTGCAATGAAAAAGGCAGTCCAGACGTCTTCAGTCTTCGCTAGCTTTTATAATTGTAATCCGTATAGAGGGTTCCTACTGGGCATTACACAGTGTAGTATACACACTAAAACAATTGTAATCCAAATGAGTGAATAGGTGTCTTTATAGGAAGAAACAAAACATCTAACATCCGCTCTTGAACGCTGAAGTCTATTTGGATATAATACTCTCAGACTTAAATTGTTCCGTGGGACTATCAGTCCCAGCAACACTCTGTACAGTTCTAAAGATGTGTGTGTAATACTCAATTAAACTTCAGCAGTTCTCAGTTCCGTATGGAGGCACCACCACGCCGTCACACTGTTCCGTTCGCAAACGACCGGGAGTCCTCGGTTATCACATAAGCAACAGGCCTTAATTGTCCATTGTGTTCCTGATAGAGCACTCCGCCCAGCCCATCTCGGCTGGCAACCACGTGCAGTTCATAGGGCTTGGTAGGATCCGCATAAGCTAACACTGGAGCAGTTGTAAGACTCTTCTTCAATAGACTGAATGTCTCCTCACATTCCTGAGTCCACTGATCCAGAATAGATTCCTTTTTCTTCCGGGGCCCTTCTTTTTGTCTCCCAGGTTTCTCCGAATCCACATCAGCCTCTTCTTGATTCTCTAATAGTTCTGTGAGTGGGTGAGATATTTTTGCAAACCCCTCCACAAACCTCCGGTAGTAGGAGCAGAATCCCAGGAAGGACCTGAGCTCAGTTACATTCGTGGGCCTTGGCCAAGAGGTAACAGCTTCCAGTTTCTCAGGATCAGTTGCTATCCCTTCTTCAGACACAATGTGCCCCAGATAGTTCGCTGAAGATTGGTAGAATTGACACTTCTCCATTGAAAGTTTCAAGCCCTCTTCATGTAGGGCTTTTTCCAGTCGCTCTTCATGTTCAATAGTTTGGCCAAACACAATAATATCGTCTAGGTATACTAAGACCTCAATCAAATTCATGTCGCCTACTGTCTTCTCCATGAGCCGCTGGAAAGTTGCTGGGGCCCCAGACAGACCTTATGGCATCCGGTTGAATTCATAGAACCCCACGGAGGTGATGAAAGCAGTCTTCTCCTTATCTTCAGGACTCATGGGAATCTGATAATAACCACTCTTCAGATCTAATACACTGAACCACTTCGCCCCTGACAAGCTCTGTAGGACATCTTCTATACGGGTAGTAGTGTATTGGTCTGGGATGGTCCGTCGGTTCACAGTCCTGTAGTCGATACACAGCCGGAGTGACCCATTTTTCTTCCTCACCACCACTATCAGAGAGGCGTATGTACTCCTGGACTCTTTGATAATCCCAGTCCTTTTTAGCTCAGCCAGCTGTTCTCGGAGGTCTTCAGGGTCTCCCAATGGGATTCTCCTTACCCTTTCCCAGAAGGGTTTGTCTTCTTCCAGCCGGATCTTGTGCTCTGCACTTTTTGCATACCCCACGTCAAACTCACTCTTTGAGAAAACTTCCTTCCATCTCACAAGCTGGGCTTTGGCCCTCTCCATCCAAGCAGGCATAAGAGAGGTGTTTTTTGGGTAGAAATTCTCTATGGGAATCTCTTCTTCGGAGCTCCTTGTTACATCTCTTGGTGAAACTGGGGTTGCTTGATTCGCCTGCCCAAGCAGCATTCTTGCTGGTATCTTCACAGGCAAGGCTGTCGTGTTCCGAACACTGACTGAGACTCTCCCCCTGCTTCTCTTAAGTGCCTTAGTCGATAACACTTTTGGAGGTATCTCCAGACCCACGTTCTCTTCCTGGGTGTCCGTTTCCAAGACAATGAAACGACCAGGTCGTTTCCAGCTCAATTTAACAGAGGCCCTCATGCACACCACTTCACCCGGTTATAGTAGTTGTTCACCTTGGTCTAAACGCCAAACTTTTCCCACTCCTGCTGGGGCCTGCTGCTCATGTACTATGTCCTTGTACACTTGGGTTAGCATGGGATGTACCTTCGTGGCCGGGGCACTTTCCTTCTGTACAAGGGGTATGAGGAGTCTTCTGACCAGGTCAGTGTTTGTTCCGATGGTGAGGGAACTTTTGTGGGCCCCAGGGGGCCGGGGACACACAACTGCCAGGGTGTCGAAAGTCTCCGCCTTTCCAGCCACACTTGGGTCAAAGGTGAGTTTGATAGGGATATACCCTTCATAGGGAAAGTCCTGGGTACCTAGACCCCATATCTCCAATTCCTCCAACTTTTGCAGGGGCAGATGCTGGAGATGCTTCATGTAGAAATCTTTGTATAATAAGGTCACTTGAGCTCCGGTATCCAACAGTGCCTTGGCGTAGGTTCCTTCGACCTGGATTGGGATGATCGGAGAGGGTCCCACTAGGTTGCGGGGAAAGTTATTCTGTGGGTTCGACTTCTCCTGCCTACTAGAGCGTATCTTGACTCCTTGTTTTAATGGATGCTTCCTCAACTTCATTCTTCCCCTTTCTCTCAAAACTTTGGGAACTTGGGTTTTGTTGGAGTTGACGACAGTTTCAGGGGCCCTTTGAAGTTTTCCACCGGCTTTTGACCTTGCACTGCTGCTCTTGGGCACACGTTCCCGAAGTGTCCAACCCCTCCACAGTTGAAACAACGTCCAGATCGGCTTCTGAAGGTGGAGTCTGGTACTCTCTTCAATTTTGCTGTTCCTCCACTGGGCGGATTTGGGGGTCCCGTGGTCAGTAAAGTCATCATCTCCATTAATTGAGCCACCTGAGTCTTGAGAAGCTCAATCTGGGGATCATCCTCCATCACATTAACTGTTCGGACTCCAACAGTGTGCTTTCGTTCTTGGATGTTCTCCTTCTTTCTCTCCAGTATAGCTTCTTCTTCCCGTACAATCCGAATCAGATCTGGGTATCTCAATATGCCTCCATCTTGGCGAGTTCTTAACTGGAGGGTGATGGGGTCCAAAGGCTGGGCACCCCTTAGGACTTTTTTGGCTCGAATCTCATCCACCTTACAAGGATCTATTCCCTTCTTTAGTAATGAGTGGTGAATGACCTTGTCCAGCCGCCTCACATATTCTGATAACTTCTCTCCAGTTTCCTGATAGGTGGGATCCATTTTAGGGTTATTAAGAGGGTGTTTGACTTTAGAGTGACAGCGATCCCGGACGAGCCCCCACATGTAGCAATACTCACGGTGGAGCTGCTGGTTTAAGCGGGCCTGTCCTCTTTGCTCTACACCCTTCTTAAATTGTTCACTCCCCTTGACACAACTGTAGTGCAGTGTTGAAATAATATGAACAATAACTTTAACCCACAATGTACACTTACAATTAAGATTACCTCTACCTGGGTACTGGTAGCTCCACCTGTAGGAGAAATGACAACACTGCACACAAACTTCAATACCAAAAGTAACTTCTTTCTTTGAATAAGTAATATATTTGTATAAAGAGTTATTTCAATAAATATACTATCACACCAACGTAGTGTGGTAGTATAAGGAATGATATGACAATCAATGACAATCACAGATATATATATATTGGTATGAATCTATAACCGGGAGCTCCCTCTGCTCTAGACCTTAAAGTCACTATACTAGAATGCAGGGCCCTGCAATGAAAAAGGCAGTCCAGACGTCTTCAGTCTTCGCTAGCTTTTATCATTGTAATCCGTATAGAGGGTTCCTACTGGGCGTTACACAGTGTAGTATACACACTAAAACAATTGTAATCCAAATGAGTGACTAGGTGTCTTTATAGGAAGAAACAAAACATCTAACATCCGCTCTTGAACGCTGAAGTCTATTTGGATGTAATACTCTCAGACTTAACTTGTTCCGTGGGACTATCAGTTCCAGCAACACTCTGTACAGTTCTAAAGATGTGTGTGTAATACTCAATTAAACTTCTGGGTATCAACCCTCTCACCACACGGAATCCAGGCAGGTGGATGTCTCCGGTTCAGCAGTTCTCAGTTCCGTATGGAGGCGGGCACTGCCCTTGCCCATATAACAGCTGTCACAGCCAAGAGATAGCAGTTGCTGGGAGGCCTCCCATGGAGGCGGAGTATTTTTTTTCTATTTTCTGGGTCCATCGGGCGGCGTGATTGAAGATGGATGAACATCTTTTCTAATTAAGGAATTGTCAAAAACTGTCTATTGTGGTTTTTACTTTTTGACACTTTTTTTGGTGAATGAGTAGGGTTACCCCTACCCATTCACATGGGTGGGGGTGGGATCTGGGGGCCTGGTATGGTTCACAAGGGGGGCGCTCGCTCGTCCCCCCCTTTCCTGGCCTGCCAGGCTGCTTGCTCTGATAAGGGTCTGGTATGGATTTTGGGGGGACCCCACGCCAATTTTTAAAAAAATGTTGGCGTAGCATTTCCCTTAAAATCTATGCCAGATCCAAAGGGCCTATTATGGATTGGGGGGGCACCATGCTGTTTTTTTTTTAATTCAGAGAGAGAACCTCTCTCTCCTCATTGGTTCACTGGCTGTGATTGCCAGCAGCGGAAGCCAGTGGTATGAATGTAAAAAAACCTTAAGCCTTTAGAATCACTTAAAGTCCAACAAAGGGCAGGCCACCTCATGGACAATTGTAAAAAAAAAATTTGGTGTGGAGTTCCTCTTAAAATCTATGCCAGACCCAAAGGGCCTAGTATGGATTTTGGGGGGACACCATGCTGTTTTTTTTTTAATTCAGAGATAGAGCCTCTCTCTCCTTATTGGTTCACTGGATGTGTTTACCAGCAGCGGGAGCCAATAGCATGAAGGTAAAAAAACCTTGCGCCTTTAGAATCACTTAAAGTCCAACAAGGTGCATGCCACCTCATGGACTTATCTCTATAATTTACATCTGACAGTTTTATGGACCTCAGCTATCACTACACTCATGGGGCTCTGACTGGAGAGACACAATTCTCTCATATAGCAGCTGCTCTGCCGGCCACATCCCTCTGCTGTTTATTCACAGAAGCCTTTGTACTTTGTGAATGAGTTCACAAAATACAAAGTGCTTTGCGACCGGGCAGGAGGAGGGGAGGCGGGCACAGGAGCTGCTGTGGTATTACAGCTGCAGTAGCTAAGACCTGAAGTGCAGTGGTGAGGATGTTTCAGGCATGGAGGTGAGTTGTGAGGTTCAGGCACAATGGTGGTGGGGGAAGATGTCAACTGTTACTCCAGCTGTGCACTCACCACTGCAGTTGACCTGCATCCTCCTCCTGTGCACCAGCCCATACTCTCTCAGCACTGCGCCTGCCCCTCATCCGCCCCCCTGCACTTACCTCCTCTCCATTATGCCCCCACTTCACTGGTCACTGCAGCAATGCTTGCCTCAAAACTCGCTCCCTTTGTAACAATGTCCACTGCAGTGACGTGCCCTTTTCCGTATTCAGTCCAAACGTGCATGCGTTTGTTACTCTACATTAAACCTGCTAAAGGATTTAAAATTCTGTTCAGCAAGTACTATGACCTATGCACTCCAATTGCAGCACAGCTTTGTCCAGGACATGTCCTCAACTTGCTCCTCGGACAATGAATGCAGGCAGCACAATGATTAGTTACCTCTCTCCTCTGGTCAATGTTTTCTCAATCAGCATGGGTGCACTGCAGCAGAGTCTGGCTGGCTTCTCATGCTCGTCTTCTCTCTCCAACTCTGTGGGGATTACTTCTATTTAACCAATTTATTATACATAACTTATAAAATAAAATAAAAAATTACACTGTATCTTTAAATTAATTAAATGGCATTTCTGAAATTTGCATTTTATTTCCTGCTGCTGATGCTTTAATATACCTGGTTGATCCTGCCTGTGCCGCTTCTCCTACAAGTAAACTGACCACTGTGGCATGGCAGCCGATCTAAGCTACCATGGCCAGTTTACATCTTGTGTCATCACGCCAAAGATACAGGAATGCTGTGCTCTGTATCTTCCGTGGTCAGTGTGAAGCCTTGCCCACCCCTGATCTCTGATTGGGAAGGGGGGTGACGTTTGCAGCCAGGTCCGATTATGTCCCATTGCCACATTGTGACGTAATGTCCGACACTGGACACGCCCAGCGGAAGGTCCATGCATTGCTCTGGAGCTGACAGCGATCACGTGACCTGCTATTTGAAGCTGCACAACACACGTTTTTACACAAATAAACCTCTCCAGTTCCAGTTCATCCCTTCTGAGGACTGGTGACCAGAACTGGACAGGATACTCCAGATGTGGTCTAACCAATGTTTTATAAAGTGGTAGGATTATTGATCTTATCTCTGGAGTATATCCCTTTTTTTATGCATGCTAATATTCTGCCAGCTTTGGTAGCTGCAGCTTGACATTGCATGCTATTGCTCAATCTGTCATCAACCAGGACCCCCAAATCTTTCTCCATCCTTGATTCCCCCATCGGTTCTCCCCCTAGTGAGTAGTTTGCATTTATGTTTTTTGCCCCCAAGTGCATTACTTTACATTTCACCAGATTAAACATCCTTTGCCATGTATTTGCCCACTCCATTATTTTGTTTAGGTCTTGCTGTAAAATTTCTATATCTTGATGTGAAGTTATTGCCCTGCTTAACCGCAAAAACTGAGATTGAGCTATTTATCCCATCCTCTATATCATTTTTGAATAAATTGAATAGAACTGGTCCCAAGTTAGAACCCTGGGGCACCCCAATTACCACTCTGGACCAGTCTCAGTACACATTACTTATCACTACCCTTTGGGCATTCCCCTGTAACCAGTTTTTAACCCAAGAACAAATCTTACGGTCTACACCTGCAGACCTCAGCTTGTAGAGTAAGCGCTCATGGGGGACTCAATCGAATCCCTTTACAAAATCCAGGTAGACTAAATCCACGAGCCTTCCCCTGTCTAGATAGCAGCTCACTTCCTCATAGATTGTTAACATATTGGTCTGGCAAGGACGACCTTTCGTAAACCCATGCTGACGACTACTTAAGATATTTTTTTCCTTAATAAATTCTTGGATATAGTACCTTATCATCCCCTCCAATAATTTACCAACGATTGATGTTAGACTGACTGGCCTGTAGTTCCCAGGGTTTTGCCTCTGTTCTTTTTTGAATAGTGGTACCACATTTGGCATTTCTCCAATCAGCTAGTACAATTCCTGTCAGTATGCTGTCCACAAAGATTAGGAACAGTGGTCTGGCTATAACCTGAGTTCTCTCGGGTGTAAGCCATCTGGTCCTGGTGATTTATTTGTATTAAGTTTATCTAGTCTTTCCTTCACTCCAGCCTCTGTAAGCCACAAGGGTACATCCTGTGATGTGCCACAAACAGTACTTCTGCGGTCGGTATATCCCTCTTTCCTGCGTAAACACTGAGGAGAAGAAGGCAATTAGTACAGTTGCCTTCTCTGTGTCATCCGAAACCATCCTTGTCTTTTATGTGGGCAATATGTTCTGATCTTGCCTTTTTACTGTTAATGTATCTAAAAAATTTCTTTGGATTTACTTTACTCTCCTCCGCTATGTGTCTCTCGTAATATTTTTTGGCTGCCATGATTGCGTTCTTACACTTCTTATTCCATTTCTTGTAGTGTTTGAATGTTGACTGTGACCCATCCCCCTTTTATATTGTTTAAAGGCCTTTTTTTTCTTTTTTATTAGGCTTTTTACATTACTGTTTAGCCACCCAGGTTTAACCTTTGTTCTTCTATATTTTTTTGCCCATTAGAATGTACTGTGTGATACCTTTGTTTAATATGCTCCTAAAGCATTCCCATTTTTCTTCTGTGTTCAATGTTTCCAGGATTTGGTCCCAATTGGTGTCACATAGTAACAATCGCAGTTCAGAAAAATTTGCTTGTTTGATATTTAGTGTCCTTGTGCTACCCTTCGTGCCTCCTATGATCACCAGATCCCAAGTTGTCCCGTATTTCAACATCTGAGATCAGACTTGGATCGTTCGTAATTAATAAATCTAGCAGGGCATTCTTCCTAGTTTGGGAATCTACCATTTGGGACATGAAGTTGTCCTGTAAGACATTCATGAAATGACAGGCCTTTAACGAGCTGTCCCCTCTGCCCAGTCAATATCGGGATAATTGAAGTCTCCCATTATGATGACGTTTCCCTGTCTCGCCGCTGTTTCCAACTGTGATGCTAGTATGCCCATCTCTTCCTCCTTCTTTAGGTTGGGGGGCCTATAACATACCCCCACTATTAATTTCCCACTAATTTCTCTGTGAAGTTCTAGGCTCCTAGCATTTGTGTATACTCCTCTCAACGTTGTATAGCTGTATATTAACTTCTTAGTTTTCCTCTGGCTTTGTTTTCAAACCCCAGGATTAGAAGTTGCAGCTGTATTAACCCTGCTAAATCCACTATTACCCTCTGTCCTTTGCACATTACCGACTATTGCTTCCTCTGCCCCCCCAATACTTAGTTTAAAAACCCCTCCAACTTTGTGGCCACCTTTCTTCCCAATAGGGCTGTACCATTCCCATTAAGGTGCCCAGTTCTCCAGGAACCCAAACCCCTCTTTCCTACACCAGTTCTTCAGCCACTTGTTCAGTTCCCTATGCTCCTGTTGCCTCTCTGGTGTGGCTCGAGGCACAGGTAGTATTTCAGAGAAATCACAATGTAATGATAAGGGCAATTTAGAGCAAAGAAACAAAATCTAAGTTTTGATGCCACTGCTGGAATGTCAAATATTTAAATATATGCCATTTTAAGTCTCAGTGTACAAGTACCATTGCATAAGTACACAAAGTGCAATATCATTATGCAGCATAGCCCACTTAAAAAAACACATTGTAGGGTGATGGGCTGGGCACCCAGTGCAAGAGTCATTATCGAGCTTGTGGTCTAAGAAAAGGTTACAGGTGCTGAAAGTTGTTAACAAGAGTTTTGTTCTATGGTTAAACGATACAACCCAGGTAAATAATGTTCCCTTACTCTCATAATTAATCCTATACAAGAGATACTACATTATTTTTGAATAAAATGGCAATTAAAAGGATGTCATTAAATTCAAGCTGAACTCCCAGCAGATAAAAAGCATCAAAAAGCCTAACATTTTAAAATACAACTAGGTGTAAGAACTGGAAATTTGACTTGATTTCAACCTCTTGGAAGGGCAGTAGATGTAGATAATGAGGTGTCTTGCATGCTCATGCAACTTGAAACATACACTCTTATGAAAGCTGACAAATGACCCAATCAGTGTGTCCCTACTCCTTCACAGTCCTAAGGTAGGGGGGGTAACCTAGCATGGTTTTTCTTAACTGCAGGCTTAGTCAAGCCTACCAGTGTTGTATAAATCTCAGGATTGGTTGGACAGACATTTAAATGCTGTCATAAAAAAAAAGTTTCCATATACTGTATGTATTTCAATGGCATATTTAGCTTTTAACCAGGAGTTTAGCTTTGAAGCCCAATTGACCCTTCAGTTTTAGGCTAGGTTCACAGTAGACACTGTGATGAAAAGCATCTTGTGGTGAATTTATATTCAGAAGACAGCTAAGCAGCCACTGTCAGGTGTTCAGGAGACAATCCTGCCACCTCCTGAATGCCCTTAATTTTTTTTTTTTTTTTACAACAGGGCTAATGTGCAACAAATGCGAGCCAAGCAGTTAGCTCATGGTTGCAGCATGTCCTCATTGACCTGAACGCCCGAGTTTAACAGGCGGTGTCGCCTGTCAACCTGGCATTCTGCATTATATTTGCAGTGGCTGTGACCCAAAGCATCATAGCTGTGGTATGTGAAAAATGCATAAAACTGTTTATTTCATTAAAAAGCCTGTTCCCTGCTAGTATATTGCACAGAAGGACCCATGCTCTTGGTGTAGAAGCAGTGGTCACTCTGCAGAAATATGCCAAAGAAATGAAGGGTTTATAATTTTTTTTTATCATAGGTGTATTTTAAATGAATCCAGAAAAATACAAATGTTATAAATTGAGTTGCAGTTCAGTGAGTAAGATAAGTATTTGATCCCCTACCAACCAACAATAATACTGGCTCCCACAGACTGGATACAGTATGTGCTCATGTGGTACACAGATTAGTCCTGTCAATTAAGGAAGGTGCTCCTAACAACAGCTCGTTAGGTGCATAAAAGACACCTGTCCACAGAGTCTCTTTCTTCCATTCAAACTTCGCCACCATGGGTAAGACCAAGGAGTTTTAAAAGGATATCGGGGACAAGATTGTAGACCTGCACAAGGCTGGAATCTGCTACAAGACCATTAGCAAGAAGGTTGGTGAGAAGGAGACAACTGTTGGAGAGATTATTTGTAAATGGAAGAAATACAAAATACCCATCGCCCTCGGTCTGGAGCTTCATTCTCAAAAGTAGTTTCTGTACTACTTTTGGGGACTTCGGGGTGCGATTTCCATAGACATCTGTGCAGAAACCTGTAAGAATGTCTCTGAAATGGGCCCCGAAGTTGGGACTGACATGTGGGAATGAAATTGCGCGAGTTCAGCTGATCAAAAAATTTTTTTTCCCACTGTAAATCTTACTCATAAAAAACATCACTAATTAACCACTTGCCGACCGCTGCACGTCCATATACGTCGGCACAATGGCAGCGGTGGGCAAATGGGCGTACCTGTATGTCTCCTTTAATTGGCGGGGCTAGTGGGTGCGCGCCCGCCGCGTACAGCGTGACTGTGTGCACCAAGGGTCCGCAATCATGTCATGGTCCCTCAGAACGGGGAGTTGCCTATGTAAACAAGGCATTTCCCCGTTCTGCCTAGTGACATGACAGGGAGCTACTGCTCCCTGTCATCAGGAGCAGTGATCGCTGTCATGTCAGTGGTAGACCATCCCCCCCAGTTAGAATCACTCCCTAGGACACACTTAACCCCTTGATCGCCCCCTAGTGTTTAACCCCTTCCCTGCCAGTGTCATTTACACAGTAATCAGTGCATTTTTATAGCACCGATCGCTTTATAATGTGTCAAAAGTGTTCGATGTGTCCACCATAATGTCGCAGTCACGATAAAAATAGTAGATCACTGCCATTACTAATAAAAAAAATAATAATAAAAATGCCATAAAACTATCCCCTATTTTGTAGACGCTATAACTTTTGCACAAACAAATCAATATACGCTTATTGCAATTTTTTTTTACTAAAAATATGTAAAGAGTACATAACGGACTAAACTGAAGAAAAAAATAGTTTTTATATATTTTTTGGGGGGATATTTATTATAGCAATTTTTCAAAATTGACGCTTTTTTTGTTTATAGCGCAAAAAATAAAAACCGCAGAGGTGATCAAATACCACCAAAAGAAAGCTCTATTTGTGGGAAAAAAAAGGATGTCAATTTTGTTTTGGCGTAACGTCGCACGGCCACGCAATTGTCAGTTAAAGTGACGCAGTGCCGAATCGCAAAAAGTGCTCTGGTTAGGAAGGGGGTAAAATCTTCTGGGGCTGAAGCGGTTAAACAAAAGGTAATACTTTACAGGGGCTAGAGAGATGAGCTTAGTGTATCAGCTTAACCTCCCTGGCGGCATGATTATTTCAGATTTTTGCGTCTCAAAGCAGTACAATTATTTTGCATAGAAATTTGGCGTTTTATATTGTAGGCCTGTAATTCTTAGCAATAACACACTTAAATCTGTCCACCAAGTCCAAGAGTCTAGTAGATATCCCGGGTATGATGAAGTTTGAAACACAAAATCATAAATTATAATATAATAAATAAATAATAATATAATAATAATAAAATTAATTTCCCCACGATTCACTATTGCTCAATTCTGCAAATGTTCTAATTTACTATCACTGTTTTCTAGCTGGTCTAAAACCACTTTTGACGTAAAGGGACACTTTTTGGTTGCTATGGACAATTTCCAGGCAGAAAGAACAGTATATATAATATAAAACTGCATGCAGGGCATTGGACAAAGCACTGGGGACAAAAAGGATGTGAAATTATTTCATACAGTAATGTAATCTGTAAGATTACAGTGTACTGTATGTATTATGAATCTTCACTGTTTTGAATTTGCCGCCAGGCTCCGCCCCGTGCGTTGCGGCACTTGCAGGGAATGGAGCCCGGCACAGAGAGGCTTCAGGCGGAGGACAGAGCCTGCAGACACCGCGGGGGGACATTGCAGGATCCTAGGGACAAGGTAAGTATACCGCTAATGGTACTGAAATTTAACCCCGAGCCACACTCGGGAAAACCGCCAAGGAGGTTAAAGGGAAAGTACAGTTTACTTTCTGCGACAGCAAAGTTTGGGTTAACCTTAGGCTGGGTTCACACTATTGCAAATTGGATGCGGGGGTTCCACTGCATCCAATTCGCATGTCAGGAGATTGTGACCTGCTCTCTATGAAGCCAGTTCATACATCACCGGAGCAGCTCCGGTGCGAATTGCACAGGAGTCCTGTGCATCTTCAGGTCCGAATTCAGACAAAATTTCTGACTAAAATCAGACCTGAAACAGTAAACAGGGTAGCACTGTGGCAGTGTGAACCTGTCTCAAAATAATTTTTATGATATTCATATTTTTACAAGCTTTATCTTCTTTTTTTGCATTTGTTAGAGAGCTCAAAGTGGTCCGGTGCAATTACTCCATCTCTATGGTTCAACTTTGTGCTGCATGCATATTGTTTTTTGACAAGTCTTCTGACTCAGGCGTACGTTTTAATAAGGAGCAGTAAAGCAAAGCCACTGTGTAAACTTAGCCTGCATATGTAACAAGCACTCATGACTACAGTCATATACATCTACAGTAAAATTATATATAGTAGCAAAGTTTTTTAAAACCTCAGTAAATATTATTTTTATTTATATCAAACTGATATTTTTTTTTTACATGTTTATCAGACAAAAAAAAAACACGGATGACTATATATTCTCTAACCTAAAGCAAATATTGTAGATATAAAAGAGTCCAGCACATACAGTAACCCTTTCACTAATAAATAGATTTGGCATAAATTAATTTTCAAGAGGATAAGTGACCATTTAACACAGAAAGTATGCATACTCTCTCATAGTCTAGATCAGGGGTCTCCAAACTATGCCCCTCCAGTTGTTCAGGAACTAAAATTCCCATCATGCCTAGTCATGTCTGTGAATATAAGAGTTTTATAATGCCTCATGGGACGTGTCGTTCCACAACAGCTGGAGGGCCGAAGTTTGGAGATCCCTGGTCTAGATGGATTAAGTTCTGATCAAAATGAAATGCATATGTATTTGCTTTTATAAATGTGTTAAGAATTTTAGATTTATATACACTAGGACATGGAGTGATGTAAATGGTTCTAAAAACTGTAAACCTCTGCATGATGCACATAAAAATGCAAGAAATAATGTATACAGTCATCAAGAATTATTCTAAATTTTTAATTTGAAGCTATAAAGATCGTTAACTTTCAGATGTACAGGCAGCCAACATATGACATAGCACAAAGCTAGACACACTCTAGGGTCAGTTTATTCAGACGCTAATAAGCTTGCTCATGTTTTTTCTTTTTTAAATTGTACAAGGCCGAGCACCTGTAAGAAACCCATGCAAAGCTAAAGTAAAAAAGCAAGGACAGTGCCAAAAAGTAGATTAGCAAATTAATATGATCCTGACTTGCCTCATATCACCAAAGCACTCTGTCAACCCACTACTGTTCCAGGGGCATGTTACCCCTTATGTCTTTAATACAGTTAAGCAAACCCCCCCCCTTCTCAACACACACAGGAGGACACACATACATACTTAGACAATTATTACATATCAAAGACTAGTACATACAGGCCGAATGTCAGGGGGCTCAACAGAAACCGGTTGACATTCCCTTGTAACCGGTTGACCAGCCCTTGTGTACTGGAGTCGGTCCGACAGGCCATTTGCCCTGCTTCTGTTGAAGGGGCATGACCGAAAAAGGTCCGTCGACCAGCTCCCGATTAGTGCTCTCATCCAATGGCTCATGGAAATGTTGGGTTTATAATTTTTGCAGTTTCACAAGCACACACAACTTCAAAGCTAGATATAATTGTTTTTTTTCTATAATTGATGGATAATTTAGAGAATATATTGTATTTGTATACGCTACAGAGATTTTAATCATTTTTCACTCTGCTAAAAATTTCTCCTAACTTTCTGTTCTGTCTGGGACTCTTTGAACAGGAAGTAAGGGCAACAAAGCCCCCCCCCCATAGCAATTAAAACTTTACAGTGGTTCTCTTAGCACAATATTTAATACTAAAAAGAGTCATTTGTGTTATTTTTATTGGACGCGTATAATCTTTTAAAAAAATATCTTGATATACAGATCCCTTATATTGCCCTTCATCTAGTCCGATATCTCATGTTGTGTCACTAACTAGGGCCAGGTATACTGAACTTCTAGGATCCCTCCCCCATCTTGAGTGCCAAGTTCACTCCTGCCTATAACAACCTACAAAGGTTCTTACACTTCCTTACATTATCCAAACTTAACATAAAAACAAAAACTTGTGCTTACGAGTAAAATGATTTTGAAAATACTACTTACCTGGCTTCTTCTTGTTTTAGAGTCACTGATTGAAACAAATCAAGTCAGGACATGTTCCAGGTCAGTGAAGTTCTGAGGGCATTGGATCAGCAAGTCAGCCATTCAGCTTACATTTTTACTAGGAGAGGTCAGTAATGGAGCCCCCCATTTTATCTGTATAGGCTATAGGTTTCTTCGGACTACTGTTGTCAATTATTAGCGCTAGTGCATATCACTTGAACACTATGGAGCGGCACAGTGGTGTAGTGAGTAGCACTCTCGCCTAGCAGTAAAAGGGTCAATGGTTAGAATCCCAACCACGACACTACCTGCCTGGAGTTTGCATGTTCTTCCTGTGCCTGCGTGGGTTTCCTCCCACACTCCAAAGACATGTTGGTAGGTTACTTGGCTTCTGTCTAAAAAAAAAAAATTGTCCCTAGTATATGAATGTGAGTTGGGGACCTTGGATTGTGGGCTCCTTGAGGGTAGGGACCGATGTGAGTGTGCGATGTATGTATGGAGCGCTGCGTAAATTGACGGCGCTATATGGGCACCTTAAATAAATAATTATAATAGATAAGCATCTTAATTAGACACAATGTATAGGGATAGGCACAATTGTAGACACGCACCCACACTCACTCAGGTTGAACTGGATGGACTGGTGTCTTTATTCAACCTTACTAACTATGTAACTATTATTGGTCAAAGATATGTACGTACACACACACAGCTGGTACAAGGGGGGGGGGGGCTGCTCTGGGCGGGACTATTTCTGGAGGAAGGGGGGCACAGGTAGGGGTGACCACGGGTGCCCAGGACAGTCCCGCAATTAGCAGGTCTGGTGTAAGCTACACTGAGACACAGGACAACACTATGCTGAAGGACTGCTCACCCACGGTATACACATTATGATCACAGTACACAGAGAGACAGTCCCTTACCCTGGAGACCAGCCCTCCTCCTTCACCACTACTTTGTATGGCATCCTCCCTGATTAATCACTTCAGCCCCGGAAGATTTACCCCCCTTCCCGACCAGGCCATTTTTTGCGATACAGCACTGCGTTACTTTAACTGACAATTGCGTGATCGTGCAATGCTGTACCCAAATAAAATCGATGTCCTTTATTTCCCACAAATGGAGAAAAAACAATATTTTTTACTTTCTGCTATAAAAAAAATTCAATTAAAAAATGGAAAAACTCTAATTTCTTCATCAATTTAGTCCAATATGTATTGTGCTACATGTTTTTGGTAAAAAAAAATCCCCAATAAGCAAATATTGATTGGTTTGAGGGAAAAGTTATTGCGTCTACAAACTATGGGATAGATTTAGGGACTTTTTATTTATTCATTTATTTTTTCTACTAGTAATGGCGATCAGCGACTTAAAGCAGGACTGCGATGTTGCAGTGGACAAATTGGACCCACTGCATCTGGTGGCAGGCGACGGTGGCAAATGGCAAGCTGCATATTGTGCACAGTGACAGGCTCAGTGTTCCCACTGATTCTGCATTATGGTGAGTGGAAATATCTCATTATATATTACAATGTAGTGATAGAATAGAAATAATGAGATTTGATCATGCTGACATCATATCAAGCCTGACAAATCACCACTGCCGTCTAATTCCCCGTCAACCCCGAGACTACATTCCACCTCGCACACCCCTGAAACCATTCCTCTCCCACTTTCATTCATCATATGTTTTTAAAGGACTTTTTTTATCTTAAAGGAGTTGTAAAGTCTCAAGGTCTCAAGGTTTTTCACCTTAATGCATACTATGCATTAAGGTGAAAAACCTTCGAAGCTGAAGCCGCTTGCCATCCTTGACCTGGGCACCAAATGACCTTGTCCCGGCACTGCACACACACACACGTGTTTCCAATGAATGGTACGGCGGGTAATGCTACAGAATACATGTCATCTCCATGGCTTAGTGTGGAGGAACTTGAGTGGCCTACACAAAACCCTGACTCCAACCCTTATTGAACTCCCTTGGGGTAAATTGGAATGTAGATTGTGAGCCAGGTCTTCTGATGCAACATCAGTACCTGACCTCAGAAAATAACTTTTGACAAAATGCACACAAATTCTCACAGATACATTCCAAGATATTACAGAAAGTCTACGTATAAGTGTGGAGGCTTATACAGCAGCAAAGAGGGGGCCAAATCCATAATAATGACCACAGTTTTGGAAGAAGATGTCCAACAAGCTCATAAAGGTGTGACTGTCAGGTGTTCACTAATGTGTGGCCATAGAGAGTATAAGCATTGTGACAGCCTACAATAAATGTACAATCTTCACACGCCAATGCATGTACACATAATGGATGAAAAAGTGGAGGGTACACCTATAGCAATCATCCAGGAGATAGTTTTCATTCAGTAACCTGTATTTAAAAGTGTCAGTGGGAATCAATTTTCTGTTCCTCGTTTATTCTTCAACCGCAATCTTTTAAAAGAAAAATACGGTAAAGTCGCTTATTAAAAGAGTAATAAAAAGGAAAACATGAATTTGGGATACAGCTGCAAATGCTTTTTGTTAGGAATATGTGACAAAAGGCTCACTTGAGATACGGACATCAGATGGTCTCTGACCAGCCCTGCCAATTTGACATTAATATGGATGTTTATGGGTACCATTAGGCATTAGTAGACCTTTACAGCTGACCTATCTCGAGGGAGCGGGTGCATTAGTAATAAGCCAGAGCCAGAGGTGTCTATGTGCACATCTAATGAAAAAGATCATGCAGTGTGGAAATGTTGTAACAGCCCTAGCTTCCAAATGCTGATCAAACTGTGAAGTTGGCCTTGCCCAGGACACTAAACTGAGTGCACTAATGAGGTTCAAGCTGACCCTCACAATTACAGACCAAACAGACTGGCAGTCACACAGATGTACACATAATTATATCAATAATTTATTTCAGAAAGATGTGGCAGAGCAATTCATTATGGCAGCTCAGGCCTTCTAACATTAATGCGATGATGGATTGTTAACGAGAAAAAATATCTGAGAAGAAAACAGCATAAACTGCAACACTGTATAGAAGGTTGTGAACCCTTTTACAAAAATAAACTTTATATGTAATCATGCAATTTGCACAATTCTTGCTAAACACACAATGAAAAGGTTTAAGGTTCAAGATAAATGATTCCTATGAGATCCTAACCCAAATCCATTATTCCTTAGTTTTGAAAGTGTCCATACTTATTGACCTGACTACTACATGCCAAGAAATTACTTTGGATCCAGTTTCAGTCAGAAGTAAAGCCATGTTCCAAAACATTTGAGACATTTATGTGAAATTTAAAAACACTGTAAGAGAGTTTGTATGGGAAGAATCTTCCAAACCCCAGCGTCCAGAGTTCTTATGTGGATCTGGGTGATTAAGTGTGTGCAATAATTCCAAAAGAGAGTCTTATACACAGAACTTTCAAGATGGTTCAGTCATTATCCTCCATTTAACAGAGAGTTGTGATAATGGTGTGCTGAAATTGGAAACAAATGTAATGGTGCAAAAACATCAAAAAAAACAAATTTTGCAAGCAAAGAGAAAAGGTAAATGATCCCAGCATTACAAGGATTGCTTGAAAGTGTCTGTGTGGCAGAAATACACAGAGAAATCTCTGTAAGAAATACTGATGAGCCATTTCACAATCCCAAAGATTTCTGAACAGTCTGCCGGGCAATCCTGTTAAACTGCTCACGGTCGTCTCGCCACATCTTTGAGGCATCTACATTAGCTCCACTTTCATCATTTGGTTCTAAAAAAAAAAAAAGAGAAATTTATTTTTATTGCAACACTGAAAATGAACACTTAAGGCACAGTGGGGAACTGACAAAGTGAGATTGTAAAAGAGAGTTCAGGCTTGTACATTTAAAAGAAAATCAGAATGTCTGAAAGAGAAAATAATCTTACTGAAAAAAAAAAGCTTCAAAGATTCCAACTGAATCACCAACAGATTCATAACTCAACATGAAACTCAAACCTTTCTTATCTAGTATTTTAGTTGAATAAGGCAGACAGAAGATTACTCTTTAACAGTACTGGATCAGGATTCAAAATGCCAGGCTGCACAAAAAAGTACAATATATAAATGTTTTGAGACTTTAAAGTGATTGTAAGGCTTTGTTTTAATTTTTTTCTAAATAATAAACATGTTATACGTATCTCCACTGTGCAGTTCATTTTGCACAGAGTGGCCCCCGATCCACCTGTTCTGGGGTCCCCTGGCGGCGCTGGTAGCTCCTCCCTGCATCGTATAACCCCCTAGGAGATGCGCTCTCCCGGGGGGTTACTTTGCGGGCACGCTCCAAAGCCAAGCATTTGGCATCCATAGACACCGAATGTAGGACTCGGCCCAACCCCCCACGTCATTGGATTTGATTGACTGCGGCGGGAGCCAATAGCTGCGCTGCTATCAATCTATCCAATCAAGAGCCGAGAATCCCGGGCAGAGAAGAAGAGTGCATCACCAGCGGGGGAATACAGGACTCAGGTGAGTAAAGCGGAGGGCTGGGGGGCCGGTCAGTGACAGTTTTTTCACCTTAATGCATAGGATGCGCGCCCTGCAGGGGGCACGCAAGTCGCTCATGCATGGGACGACGTCAATGGACATAGTCCCGGCAAAGCAGGTCCGCGCTGTAGCCATCATTCGGCTATAGCGCGGATCTCAAGTAATTAAGCCATAATTTCTATGTTATGCTTTATCTGCTCTCAACTGCAACACAGTTCATCGCATCTTTCAAAGGATTATGCCTCATTTTAGGACAGTGGATAGAGCCATGCAAATCATTCCTTAACACCCCAAAGTGCCAAACAGCACATTCCGTAGCACACTCTGCTGAGACGGCTGAGTGGGAGCTTTCCCATCCTGGGTGGATGTCATATGATGTCCTCCCAGTCATGGGCCACACTGTGGTGCGATCTGTCACTCGACAGATCATTGTACCGCGCCAGCCCTGGTACCATGTGATCGCTGTGACAATCATGCTTTCATAAATAGCCATTAATTGTGTACTATTGTGTTGAGCTCTGTGAATGGTCACAGTGATCACATGATATAGACAAGGCCAATCACAGTGCATCTGTACCATGTGATAGCTGTGGCCAATCAAAGCTTAAGCAATAGTACACAATGAATGAATGGATACCATTCATAAAAATGATTGCTTATAACGGTGATCATCACTGTTATAAGCAATAATAGTGTAAAAAAACAAATCCTGATCATTTCCCCAGAGTAATACGGTGTCGCTATGGTAATACTGCACTGCTCTGTTCAAAGTACGTAAAAAAAAAAAAAAAATGCAAAAAAAGAAAATCACTGCCACACAAGTCATATGATGACGCTATACTACTCTGGTGACAGTATGTAAAAAAAAACTGTGAAAATGTTTTTTTTTTTAAATTTAATTTCTTTTAAAAAAAAATACAACTTCAATAAAACTCACCATGTCTCTTACTAAGTACCTAAGACTGTCTACTTCCAAAAATTGGTCATTTGGGGGGTGTTTGTACTGTCCTGGCATTTTAGGGTCTCAAGAAATGAGTTAGTCAGTACATAAGGATTGATCTATTTTCAAACATACAGTATCTCACAAAAGTGAGTACACCCCTCACATTTTTGTAAATACTTTATTTTATCTTTTTATGTGACAACACTGAAGAAATGACACTTTGCTACAATGTAAAGTAGTGAGTGTACAGCTTGTATACGGTGTATATTTGCTGTCCCCTCAAAATAATTCAACACACAGCCATTAATGTCTAAACCGCTGGCAATAAAAGTGAGTACGCCCCTAAGTGTAAGGTCTCAGGTGTGAATGGGGAGCAGGTGTGTTAAATTTGGTGTTATAGCTCTCACTCTCTTATACTGGTCACTGGAAGTTCAACATGGCTCATGGCAAAGAACTCTCTGAGGATCTGAAAAAAAGAATTGTTGCTCTACATAAAGATGGTCTAGGCCAGTGATGGCGAACCTTGGCATCCCCGGATGTTTTGGAACTACATTTCCCATGATGCTCAACTACATTGCAGAGTGCTGGGGCATCATGGGAAATGTAGTTCCAAAACATCTGGGGTGCCAAGGTTCCCCATCACTGGCCTAGGCTATAAGAAGATTGCCAAGACCCTGAAACTGAGCTGCAGCATGGTGACCAAGACCATACAGCAGTTTAACAGGAGAGGTTCCACTCAGAACAGGCCTCGCCATGGTTGACCAAAGAAGTTGAGTGCACGTGCTCAGCGCCATATCCAGAAGTTGTCTTTGGGAAATAGATGTATGAATACTACCAGCCGTGCTGCAGAGGTTGAAGGGGTGGGGTGTCAGTCTGTTAGTGCTCAGACCATACGCTGCACACTGCATCAAACTGGTCTGCATAGCTGTCGTCCCAGAAGGAAGCCTCTTCTAAACATGATGCACAAGAAATCCCGCAAATAGTTTGCTGAAGACAAGCAGACTAAGGTAACGATGAGACCAAAATAAACTTATTAGGTTCAGGATGGTGTCAAGCGTGAGTGGCGGCAACCAGGTGAGGAGTACAAAGCTGGGGGTAAAGGTGATGGACTGGCCAAGCATGTCTCTAGAACTAAGCGGGGCATCCTCAAACGGAAGATGGAGGAGCGTAAGGTCTCTAGTATCCACCAGCTCCATGATGTCATCATGGGGGAGTGGAAGAGGACTTCAGTGGCAACCTGTGAAGCTCTGGTGAACTCCATGCACAAGAGGCTTAAGGCAGCGCTGGAAAAAAATGGTGGCCACACAAAATATTGACCCAATTTGGATATTTTCACTTAGGGATGTACTCATTTTTGTTGCCAGTGTTTTAGACATTAATGGCTGTGTGTTGAGTTATTTTGAGGGGACAGCAAATTTACACTGTTATACAAGTTGTACACTCATTACTTTACATTGTAGCAAAGTGTCATTTCTTCCGTGTTGTCACATGAAAAGATATAATAAAATATTTACAAAAATGTCAGGGGTGTACTCACTTTTGTGTGATACTGTATATTCCATAGATTGTAGACATTCCTATAGACTAAATAATATACACCGATTTGTTTTGTTTTTTTTTTTTACCAAAGAAATGTAGCAGAATACACTTTGGCCTAAATTTATGAAGAAAGATTATTTGCAAAATTGTATAACAGAAACAAAGAAAAAGAAAACGTTTCAGTCTTTTTTCATCTATTTAGCAAAAAATTTAAAAACCCAGTGGTGATTAAATACCACCAAAAGAAAGCTCTATCTGTCGAAAAAAATTATAAAAATGTAATTTGGGTACAGTGTTGCAGACTGCACTGACATCTGAAAATTGGCCTGGACAGGTGAAAGTGTCCAGTATTGAAGTGGTTAAGATTTTGGAAATGTTTTAACTCTGCAGTAGATTGATTTTGAGTAGTAAACATCAAAAACATTGTTCAGTTAAAGGTGAAAGCGATGCCTATGTATGGGCATTTAAAGTGGTAATAAACCAAAAACCAAAAATATAATATATTGCACTTGCCAATCCTTAGATGTGGTAACTGCATTAGTTTTCTTTTTTATACGCTTTTTGCCTCTTTTCACCTGCTGATCTGGCCAGTAGAACACCTATGAGATGATTACATTCTTTGAACATGAAAGTCTAACTACCTGCTGCCCTCACTGTGCTTGTCTTCTGTATTTAATGTTTGGGGATGGTGGACCTTTTTTTCCCCCCATTAGCATCTTGGGTCCGAATGACTGTTTGAGGGTTCCTTGTTGGGTATTCTGTTCTGCATTGGCATTCGGTGGTCTGGAGGGAGTGTCTGCTCTTTTAATGTTTATGGTCATGTTCATTCATTATCTATGTGGATTATGATATCCGGCCATGACCCCTGAAGAAGATCTAGAACCTTTTGATCTAAATGCATCAGGGCTTTCACTTGGATAAGAATTTGTTTTAAACCCACAATCAACAATATTTTATAAGGATTTATGTATATTGTATGGTAAATATATCATACTGGAACCACATATTTTAGGATATCCCATGTTCATTACTTTGAACTGTATAAATAAAATTATATTACTTTTAAAGATGCTTAATGTTTGGTTGCTGCCTCAAAGTCCCAAGGGGTATTGGTAGTGTGCTTTGTTATCAGTTTAGGGATGTGGCAGCTCCATGCTCTTCCAGAGGGTTCTTTCACCAGTTTTCTGTCAACCCTTTACTAGTTAAGGAAAGAGGATTAAAAATGCTGCACTCTAAAAGAAACAGACCAGGTGTAGAGAAGAATAGAAGTGGCTGCAGCCCATCCCTCACAAGCCACACCTCCAGACCAGGTCGGGGCGTCCTTTCCAGCTGCACTACCTCCTCCCCTCCCTGCAAGACATCCTGAGCTTAAAGGCCCTCACCACTGAAGGAACACTTACCAAATGTAAGAAACAACTTTCACCCACTCTGGCAGGCTATGTCCATGGGACCATAAGGGACTCGATCCCCCTTACTATTGAGGTCCACTGCCCTGGACCTGTACAGCACCCTACTGAAAACACCTTGGTCAGTAAAAGAACTGCACAGGATTCCATATCCACAGGGTCCAGCACAAACTTGTCACATTACCGGCAAACTCCATTAAAACATAAATTTGCACAGAAGCAGGGCCTGGGTACCATCCATCATAGAAATCCCAGCTATAGGACTGGATCCAGATGACCAGTCTCTTGATCCCTGCTGGGATTACTTGAGAATCTGGTATTTTGCATACAGTGATTTACTTCAGTGACCATCACGTTTCAGGTACTGGTGATTAAACTGAGCAGCTTCATGAGTAGGAGGGGTTATATAGGGGAGGACTTCTTGTCTGTTTGGTCTGCCAGTGTCCATCCACCTATAGGTGGCACACAACCCAGGTAGTCATGATTTATAGTCTGCTCTGTGTCCCATGATGTACGATAAAGAAGTCCTTATCTTCCAAAATGAATCCATACAAACCCACTATCTAAAAGCTCCTTAATCAATGTCAGAAAATCTTTTCTAACTGTTTTTCTGCTTATTTGTAAAATCCTCCATAAGCCCCTGAACACCTCCCTTCTCTCTCACATCAGTACGCATTTGTTGCAGTCACATGTACTACTCTATGCACACTACACACCCCATAGTCCATCTCAGGAGCAAGCAAGAGAGGGTGGCTTACAGTGGGACCATGGACAATGAAGGTAGCCACAATCTAACAGGAAGATAAAGCTGGTAAACTGCCCAACAAGTTTTTTCAGATGTAGCTGTTAATTAAATGTTTTTCCAGATGAAGATGTTAATTAAAATTCTCCACATCAGACCTTGTGATGTTTTCGGGGCTATGTAGGGCCCCTTTAATAGTGACATCTAATACTAAGGGATGATTACTGATACAAAGAGCTGTGGGAACATACTTTCGTATTAGGTCAGCTAGGGTTATTGACTGTACCTATTATTTGAACTACTAAAAAAAGACATGGGATTTGTCATGTTCTGTAAATTTTGGCCTCATATCAGAAATAAACAAAACTACAGTATTATCATCAGAAGCTCAGATAAGCTCTTCTGCTCTCTATGTACAACAGACAGACCATCATCCCTTGTAGAGCCTCTACTGCCAAGAGTGACATTTAAAGTCTTTGGAAATGGGATTTCAATTGTTCTGTCAAGCATGCCAGCTTTTTTCACACATTCATATTTTCATTTATAAGGAACCTGAATTACTAGTGGAATTGTTGCAGTCAGAATTCCCATAGGGGACCTGGCCTCTATTCTAGCTACTGAAGTCAGCCTATAAACATAAAAGACCTTATGAAAAAAAAAAAAGTTTAACATCTCTTCTCTTGGCAAAAGGTCGTGTCTTAGGTTGAATCCATTGGAAGTTCAAAACAAATTCTTCTCAGAAGAGTGATGATCATTTTCTGCCTATTTTTCCAGAGGTTTGATCAGCCATCTAAGTGACACCTGAAACTACCAAAATAGAAATTTTGTTTCTCTCCAGGAAAGGAGGCCATCCCAATAGCATATGTGGACTTTCTGCACAAGCTTTTTTTTTTTTTTTTTTTTGAAATGCTTCAGAAACTGCTAAAAAAAAACAAAAGGGGAGAGATCTGAAACCTTTCGATTTCAAGTATCCACATGGGGAAACCTTTGAAAAACTGCACATCCTAATATGCATCTGATAATATTAGGGATAACTGAGGCTATTGTATGTTTTTAAAAATCCCCAAAAGTCACAGGAGTTAAAAGTCTTGCACACCATTGGGTATTTTTTGGGGAAATTTGGAAGCTAAACTCCCACTGCGGCACTACGAAGGTACTTGGGGCAACAAAAAAAGGGCTAAAGTCCAATTTACTAGCCATTACTAGCTAGGAGCATGCAATTTAAAAAGCCAATTCTTGTGTCAATCCTATGAGTCAAAACAGCTTTGCAACGG
This sequence comes from Aquarana catesbeiana, assembly GCF_042186555.1. Classification (NCBI taxonomy): domain Eukaryota; kingdom Metazoa; phylum Chordata; class Amphibia; order Anura; family Ranidae; genus Aquarana; species Aquarana catesbeiana. The sequence continues at coordinate 295,190,277 of NC_133329.1, forward strand.
CATACCTGGCATTTTTGGCAAGTGCACTAGGTGAAGCAGAGTTGACAGAACCATGCAGTTACCTACAACAGTGGGGGACTAAAATGCAGAAAAAGTCTGTTAGCGTCTTGTAAAACATTTTTTCCTGTGTGGACAGACTATTGCCTAGTGGTGCTGCTACTGTTCTGTGTAACAAAATAATTGCCTTTTAATCAACAGGAAAGTTCACTTTCGGCATGTGAAGAAAATTTTTTAATGGCTATGGATTAACACATCCTCGTTTGTAAGGTCAGGAACTCCTTCAGACTCTAGTTATTTATGGAACACACTTAACTTTGATAGTTGGACCACTGAAAGAGAAAATTGCCCACCTGCTAGCATGCTGACAACAGACAGCAGAATTTTTTCCACACTTTGTACTGGACTCCACCTCTCCGCGCTGCTCTCATAACCCATTGGGTCATCTCCTGGAGCATGTAGAATAGAGATGCACACTCTCCCATCTGGGTATACTGCAAGGAAGAAACCACATATTTACCTGTTCTCACACAGATACTGGTTGCTGATCAGAGAAGTTTTGCACATACTAAATCTTCTCTACAAAACTCCCACCTATAACCACATCATTGCCATTTATCATGTATATTTCCTGCATTCACATGTTTTAAAAGGAATCTGGAGCCTTTTAAAGGGTTTTATTTTCTTTTTATGATGCAAGTGATCACCTAAATGTACCATGTAAATGATTGAAACCAATATGTTTACAACCTGGCTTTAGAGTGTGGTTTGTAATTAGTTTATATCTGTTTATCTTTACAGATGCATCAAAATTGATTAAATATCATTATAAAACATGTCATAATGTGTACATCCTCCCATTTATGACAAATATAGCTCGACAGGGAAACCTGTGAGGATGGCCTCTGAAATAGTAAATGTGCATTCATAACAGAGATTTTCTATCTGAAGGCCAGCTGACGGGGTCACAAATGCATGGATCACTATGCTTTTCGACAGTAGTTTCCTCAGCCTTATGAAGGGCCTCATACTTATGTAGCAGCCTGCCAGAAAGCGAGTAGTTCAAAAATGGCTTTAATGAGTCTAAAATATTTTTTTTGGTTTTTATTATTATTATTGATATTTGTCAATTGTTCCTTAATTTTCTATATATACGTATATATTTTCTTTATACCTCTCTCCATTCCCCCACCATTATTACACATTGCACTACTTAGTGTGTGCGAGTGAACAATGAAAGTAACAGAAATGAGAAGCGCAGAGATATATATGTGTCAAAATAGTCAAAGATAGATATTATGAAGCATGAAAAAAGGGGAGAAGAAATGCAAAGGGTATATACGTTGCAATTAGTAAAACAGAAAGTCAGACAGCGCAAAACCAATCCTAACACACAGCAGCTGAACACTGAAGGTCATAAAAATAAAAATAAATTTAAGGATAATCCTAAACCTATGGTTTTGTACACAAGAGAAAGACTCACACATATGGAGATAAAACTTACAGTGCCTTGCAAAAGTATTCACCCCCCTTGGCATTTTTTGTGTTTTGTTGCCTCAAAACCTGGAATTAACATGGATTGTTGGAGGATTTGCGTCATTTACTTTAGAGAACATGCCCACAACTTTGAAGATGTTTTTTTTTTATTGTGAAGCAAACAAAAAATAGGACAAAATAACAGAAAAAGTCAATGTGCATAACTTTTCACCCCCCCTAAAGTCAATACTTTGTAGAGCCACCTTTTGCACTATCACAGCTCCAAGTCACTTTGGATAAGTCTCTATGAGCTTGCCACATCTTACCACTGGGACTTTTGCCTATTCCTCCTTGCAAAATTGCTCCAGCTCCTTCAAGTTGGATGGTTTGTGCTTGTGAACAGCAATCTTTAAGTCTGACCACAGATTTTCTATTTGATTGAGGTCTGGGCTTTTGACTAGGCCATTCCAACACATTTACATGTTACCCCTCAAACCGCTCAAGTGTTGCTTTAGCAGTGTGTTTGGGGTCATGTCCTGCAGGAAGGTGAACCTTCGTTCTAGCCTCCAATTACACACAGGGTAGTACAGATTTTGCTCAAGAATATTCCTGTATTTAACACCATCCGTCTTTCCCTCAACTTTGACCAGTTTCTCATTCCCGACTGCTGAAAAAATCCCCACAGCATGATGCTACCACCACCATGTTTCACTGGTGTTCTTTGGGTGATGTCATGTGTTGGGTTTGCGCCAGACACAGCGTTTTCTTTGATGGCCAAAAAGTTCAATTTTAGTCTCAGACCAGAGCACCTTCCTCCATACATTTTGGGAGTCTCCTACATGCCTTTTCGCAAACTCAAAACGTGCCATTTTGTTTTTTGCTGAAAGTAATGGCTTTCTTCTGGCCACTCTGCCATAAAGCCCAACTCTATGGAGTGTACGGCTTATTGTCGTCCTATGTACAGTTACTCCAGTCTCTGCTGTGGAACTCTGCAGCTCTTCCAGGGTTACCTTAGGTATCTGTGCTGCCTCTCTGATTAATGCCCTCCTTGCCCAGTTCGTGAGTTTTGGTGTGTGGCCGTCTCTTGGCAGGTTTGCTGTTGTGCCATGTTCTTTCCATTTGGTTATGATAGATTTGATGGTACTCCTAGGGATCATCAAAGATTTGGATAGTTTTTATAACCTAACCCTGACTTGCACTTCTTAACAACATTGTCCCTTACTTGTTTGGAGAGTTCCTTGGTCTTCATGGCAGTGTTTGGTTAGTGGTGCCTCTTGCTTAGGTGTTGCAGCCTCTGGGGCCTTTCAAAAAGGTGTGCATATGTAATGACAGATCATGTGACACTTAGATTGCACACAGGTGGTGGACATCATTTCACTAATTATGTGACTTCTGAAGGTAATTGGTTGCACCAGAGCTTTTTATGGGCTTCATAACAAAAGGGGTGAATACATACACACGTGCCAATTATCAGTTTTTTATTTATGAAAAATAGTTTTATGTATATATTTTTCTAATTTTACTTCACCAACGTAGACTATTGTGTTCTGATCCATCACATATAATTCAGATTAAAAAAAACATTGAACTAAAGGCTGTAATGTAACAAAATAGGTAAAAAGCCAAAGGGGGTGAACACTTTTGCAAAGCACTGTACTTTGAATGGTTGTAGGTAGTGAGCTGGGTGATGGGTTAACAAACCGTTTTGAGTCCCTTAGGCTAAACAGAGGTTATAGTATGATATGAAATAGCCTGCTTGAGTGTTCCTTATTGGAAATGATCAAGATCAAAAACAATACTCTGCAAGCACAAAAGGGGAAAGGGGAGAAAAATGGCTGCTATGAGGGAGGCCCCTCCCCGCATCATAGCAGCCATTTTTTTGCATATTTAAGGGGGATGGGGAGATGACCCAAACGAACGTCTCATTCACCCTGTGACAGGGGTGACTTTGGCAATAAGGACCGGCACCCACGAATATACAAACTCTACCACAAAGGTCACCATTTTAGGGTGATTTTTTGGGGGGAATGACACTTTACAATGTTTTTACAAAGATAAACTGGAACTATTTTTCTCCCCTTTCCCCTTTTGAGCTTGCAGAGTATTGTTTTCGATTTTGATCTTGATAATTTCCAATAAGGAACACTCAAACAGGCTATATCAAATCATACTATAACCTCTGTTTAGCCTAAGGGACTCGAAAGGGCTTGTTAACCCATCACCCAACTCACTACCTACAACCATTCAAAGTAAGTTTTATCTCTATATGTGCGAGTCTTTCTTGTGTGTGTGTATAAATATATATGTATGTATGTATGTGTATATATATATATATATTATATATATACATATATATATGTGCAGGCATGAAAAAGAGGTACACGAAAGCTCAGCACGGATATATTTATTATTATTTTTCTTCCTGCTGAATATACAACATACAAGAATACAACATAACCATAGGTTTAGTATTATTCTTATATTTATTTTTATGTTCATCTAAATATCACAACGTATATACCCTTTGTATTTCTTCTCTTTTTTTTAATGCTTCATATTGTATTATTATACTTTGTATATTATATATATATATCTTTGACGACTGACACATATACATCTCTGCGCTTCCCATTTTTGTTGCTTTCATTGCTCACTCGCACACACCAAGTAGTGCAATGTGTAATGATCATGTGGGGAATGGAGAGAGGTATAAAGAAGATATATATGTATATATGGAAAATTAAGGAACAACTGACAAAAAACAATAGTAATAATAATAATAATAATAAAAACAAAAATAAAAATATTTTAGGCTCATTAAAATCATTTTTTAACTACTCACTTTCTGGCAGGCTGCTACATATGAATGAGGCCCTTCATAAGGCTGTTTGATACTTCATTGGAGCCAATCGAGCTAATCTTTAGGCTTCGCCTCTTCCCTCCCCCTCCTTTCCCTTTTTTCTCCCCCCTCTCCCCCCCTTTTTCCCCTTCCATGGTGAATTGGATGCCTCCAACCTCTTATGTGCTTGATTCCAGTATGTATTCTAAAGCATATTTTAATCATTGGTTTTGTGAAATGAAATTTACTATAATGTATGAATTAGATTTTTATTATGTACCTAATATATATGCATGTAACATATACACGTTTGTAAACATATGTACTAATTACAATGTACCTCCCAGTACCATTAGGATCTCCTGCGGAAGCCATTGGCGAAACGCGTAGTGATCTATTGATGCTGGCTATGGTGACCCCATCGGCTGGCCTTCAGATAGAAGACCTCTGTTATGAAAGCATATTTACTATTTCAGAGGCCATCCGCACAGGTTACCCTGTCCAGCCATATTTGTCATATATGGGAGAATGTACATATTATGACATACCCATGCACGTATTTTTGTAAAATGTTTTATGATGATATTTAATAAATTTTGATATTTTATTCAAACCCTTGAGCATCTGTCTTTCCCCATTGGGATTATAATGGCAGCCTTAAAAGTCCGCTCTCCAATTTCTTCCCCCTTTTTTTCATACATTTTGGATGTGGTGCCACGCATTGCGGACTGTGTCTCTATTTTTCCTCCAATATAATCCCTATGTTAAATGCAGTCAGTAATGCATGCACAATTGGGTTGATTTACTAAAACTGGAGAGTGCAAAATCTGGTGCAGCTCTTCACAGAAACCAATCAGCTGCCAGTTTTTTTTTTTTGTCAAAGCTTAAAGCTATATCAAAGCCTTGATTTTTTTTTTAAAAATAACAAACATGTTATACTTACCTGCTCTGTGTAGTGGTTTTGCACAGAGCAGCCCGGACCCTCCTCTTCTCGGGTCCCACGCCGGCGCTCCTGGCTCCTCTTTCCTGCTGGGTGCCCCCACAGCTAGCAGCTTGCTGTGGGGGCACCCAAGCAGGCACGCTCCCAAACCGAGGTTCTGTGTCCATTCACACATGGAGCCGCGGCTTGGCCCTGCCCCCTCCATCTCCTGACTGGCTCACTGGCTGTGATTGACAACAGCGGGCTGCCAAAAGCCAATCAGGAGTGCAAGTCCTCGGAGAGGCAAGGCTCTCGTGGACATCACTGGATCAAGAGGGGTTCAGGTAAGTATTAGGGGGGGCTGCTACACAAAAGGTTTTTTACCTTCATGCATAGAATGCATGAAGGTAAAAAACCTTGTTTCTTTACAACCACTTTAAAGCAGCTGTAAACCGCTGGACATTTTTCTTTTTTTTACCCTGCAAGGTAATGTCATAATGTGCTAGTATGAAACGCATACTAGCACATTATGTTAAACTTACCTTAAAACAAAGCTCTTCCAGCGCCGAGATGTATGAGCTGCAGGTGCTCCCATCTTTACCTGTCTTGCTTCCAGGTTCATGGACTCCGGCTCTGTGCCCGACCGGAGCCGTGTCGCCACTCCCGCGAATGCGCACAGGAACCGCCGTTCATGGCACAGGGCTCTGAAGGAACGGCATGTACAGTAAATATCTCCCTACCTATAGGTAGGTCTTATTATAGGCTTACCTATAGGTAAAAGTTAGTGATGGAAGTTTACTTCCTCTTTAATTGAACAAGCTGAAGTTAGAAGCTACCATGCACAGCTACACCAGATTTTTCCCGCTCCAGTTGTAGTAAATCAACCCCACTGTTGGCCAGGAATTTACACCTGAGCTTGAACAGGAATGCTGATCTGTGGAAATAGATGAACTGCAGTGTGGTATATGCATAAATAAAGTAACTTGGCTAAGGCTAAGATCACAAAGTCAATTGGCTATGGAACAAACAGAAACTCCTCTTATGGTGTAAGAAAGGGGAACTTGAAAGGGAATCCTCCACCTTAAGAGAGCCACCGACACACAGTTTAAGATGTACTCTTACCGGAAAACCAGGACCCTCTAATTACGGAAGGTCAAATCAGCCCTAGTACATCCACCTTTGGCAAGGTCCAAGGAAACCAGCGGTGATGGTGTGTAATCCATATGCGATTCCTTCAGATATGAACTCTGGTTATCCGGACATTACAGCCGTGAACCAAATGAAAACAAAAGAGCTCCAAAAGTGTAAAGCCTTCTTAAGGGAGTTTCTTTTCAAATAATTTTATTGGTAATTAACAAGCAACTGTTCCATACATTACAGTACAGGGTATAATGTTAACATAAAACAGTGCTTATCACAGTCAAACATTGTAACACTGATATAATGGAGAATAAGGAATTATACAGAAGATGGATACTCAGTCAGATAACATGTTGGTGTGGTTTAGTTAAAATTGCAAATAATAGTAGGGAACAGAATCCCTTAATTAGGCATGTTGAGGTGCCGGCAGATCCCCTAGGAAACAGACAAGAGAGCCGCCGGGACCAGCTTATAAGACAGAGTACACTACCAGTAGGTATTAGGAGAAGAAGAAAGGGGAAAGAAAAAGGGGAGAGGAAGCGGCAGATTGAAAGGAGAGAGTTTGAAGAAAGGGAAAGGAGATAGCAGAAAGAAGGGGTGTGGGTCAGACGGAGTGCATGGGCAAGGACGTGGTGTCAAGATCTTAGGCTTAGGTCAGGGCTAATTCGGAGTCCCAAGAGATGTTCGTCAATATCAGCGGGTAGAAAATGCTCAATCCATGGTTGCCAGGTTTTGGTATGATGAGGGACCTTATCTAGAATTTTCGCTTCGATCTTGCTGTGTATCATTGCTTGGGTGATCCTATTTTTCATTTCAGGTATACTAAGTGTGGGTGTTTTCCAAGCCTTAGCAATCGTTTGCTTAGCTGCAGTGAATAATTGAAGGAGGAGGCGATGCTGTGCTCTGGTGTAATCTTGTGGTATGAGGTTGAGTAGAGCCACTGCTGGGTCAGGTTTTAGGGTGATTTGGTGGAGGGTAGATGCCATTTGGAATGTGGTTTCCCCGCATCCTCTAAAACAATTTGGGGAAAATTCGGGTAGAAATTTAGCGATTCTAGCTGGGACTAGATACCAGCGCATCAACACTTTGTAATTTGCCTCTGAGGCAACAACGTTTTGAGATGAGTTTTTTGTGTTGGTTCAAATGGTCCCCCAGTCCTCCGCATCAATATTAACATTTAAGTCCCTTAACCATCGCTGCGCGTAGGTGGGAAGGCTTGAAGGTAGAGTAGTGAGGTGGGCGTAAAGACGAGAAATAGCTCCTGGGGCATGCGGGTCTGAGTCGCACATAGTTTCATATTCTGTTAAAGTATCCAGCCCAGAGAGAGATTTTATTGTTGTTTGAACAAAATGAGCGATTTGGAGATAGCGGAAGCATTCTCTACTGGGGAGCTGTGTTTGTGCTTGGGTACTTGGAAATGATTTTAAAGTATTACCATTAACTAGGTCACATATTCGAGTCAGACCCGCCCGTACCCAGGCCTGAAATGAAACTGGTTCTGTGTAGGCTGGATAAAATTTAGGGTGACCTAGGAAAGACAGAAGCGGGGAGTGCAGGGAGATCAATTTGAAGGGGGTCTTCAATCTATCCCAGAGTTTAAGTGTATGTTGCTTTAATGGATTGGTTATAGGGCCTCGTGTTGTTGAGCCATAGCAAATTAGTTATAGTAATCGGGTGTAAATCAATAGCCTCAAGGCTGACCCAGAGTGGTATTTCAGATTTAGAGTGGTAAAGAGTAGACTGAGCCAGCCTAGCTGCGTGATAATAATGTAAAAAGTTGGGTATACCAAGGCCTCCGCTGAGCCTGTTACGGAGTAGAACAGGTCTCGCAACTCTGGGTCGTGTAGGGCCCAAAATGTATTTAAAGACTTTGTTTTGTATAATCCTATGGTAGTAAGGGGGGACCGCAATAGGAAGCACTCTATATAAATACAACAGTTTCGGTAACAAGGACATTTTCACAGCTGCAATACGTCCGAGCCAGGAGACACATAAGGGTAGCCAGGAGTTAAGAAGAGAAGTTAGCTGGGTTAGCATTGGAAGATAGTTGGATTAGAACAAGTTTATTGGATCATTTGTCAATTTAATCCCTAGATAGGGAATAGATGTGGAGAACCAATGAAAAGGGAAATTTTGGCGTAGCTTATCTAAATCAGCATGAGGTAGAGACACATTGAGAGCTTTTGATTTAGTTTGGTTGACTTCTAACCCAGAGATCCGAGCAAACCTATCTAAGGTGCGCATTAGGATTGGGAGGGTGGTATGGGGTGATGTAATAAACAAGAGGGCATCATCAGCAAAGAGACACAGTTTGTGTGAGGTTGCAGCAACCTCTAAGCCTCGGATGTCAGCGTTAGTTCTTATCAGGGCAGCTAAGGGTTCGATCAGGAGCGCAAATAATAAGGGGGATAAGGGGCAGCCCTGTCTGGTTCCTCGCGAAATCGGGAAGGGTTCCGAACGAAATCCTGAATAGTGCACATATGCCTGTGGGTGGTTGTATAATGCATTGATCCAGCCCAGGAAATGTGGGCCAAAGCCCCAACGCTGAAGAATATAAAATAAATAGGGCCAAGAGACTGTGTCAAAAGCTTTCCGTATGTCTAAGGAAAGGGGGTGCATCGGAATTTTACGAGAATGGGCTAGGTGTTGTAGGAGGATCACACGTCAAATGTTATCGCTCGCTTGTCGTTTAGGTATAAAACCTACTTGGTCTTTATGTATCAATCCCCCTATAATAGGATTGAGGCGTAGGGCTAAAATTTTGGCCAGGATCTTGATGTCCACGTTTAAGAGTGAAATTGGTCAATAGTTGGACCATAAGGTGACATCTGTGTTTGGCTTCGGGATCATTGATATAAGTGCCGTCAATGTGTCTCTACCAAAAGAGTGCTGTCTAAGTATAGCGTTAAAAGAATTGGTAAGAAGGGGGGCTAATTCAGTTGCAAATTTTTTATAATAGAGGCTAGGAAGGCCATCCGGGCCCGGACGTTTTAGGGGTTTGAGCAACTTGATGGCCGGTAAGACTTCCTCTGTTGTGATCGTGCTCTCCATTAGCTTGCGACTGGCATCTAACAATGTGGGGATAGGCAGATTACGGAAAAGTTTTTCCGCTTGATGCAGTGGAAACGTTGTTTTAGACTCATAAAGATTTGCCAACTGTTTTCGGAATTCAGAGAGAATTTTGATCGGATTACTAGTAATCGTGTCTTTAGCCAGTCTGAGTCTGATGGGAACACGAACACGGTCTGGTCTGCGGAGGCGTAAAGCCAGGTATGTGTCTGGTTTGTTTGCTTTGGTATAGATCGTATGATTGGATCTGCGGATAGTCTTATCAGCCGCTTCAGCCAGAAGTAGATCTAATTCAAATTTAGTCTTTTCCAGAGTTGTTTTATGTGCTTCAGTTGGACTGGTTTGGAATTGTAGAAAGTTATTGTGGTATTCTGACTTAAGTTGGTGTAATCTGAGAATTTTATCTCTATTGAGATGTGACGCAACTGAGATGCATGTGCCTCGAATGACTGGTTTATGAGCTTCCCAGAGCAATATAGGGGAGATGTCGGGGGTGGCGTTATGTGTTAGGTAGTCTTTGAGGGCTACTTGGATATCTAAACAGTATGATTGGTTGCTTTAGGAGAGAGTCATTCATGCACCACGACCTGTTTGTCACCTGTGGTATTAAGGAGGACAATGTGGTAATAACAGCACAGTGGTCTGTCCATGGGATTGGTCGGATATGCGAATGAAGGAGGAGTGGGGCGGATGCTATAGAAATTAAAATGTCATCATTTCTGGAGAAGGATTTATGGGGGTGTGAGTAAATTGTGTAGTTTCTCTTTGTGGGATTCAATTCTCTCCATGTATCTAAGAGAGAGGCCTTTTGTATTTGTTTACGGAATTGGATTGAGGGGGTGTGATGTTCAGGGGCATAGGGTGATTTATCCGTATGTGGTTGCAACACAGAATTGGAATCACCACACAGAAATAAAGTTCCCTTACAATGTGTTCTTACTACCTGTAACAAATGTGAGAAAAAGGGGTTTGAGTTAGTATTGGGGGCATAATAAGAAACAAAAGTTGTTGTTACATCTTGCAGCAGGCCTACAAGAATTAAGTAGCGACCTTCTGGGTCTTTTATTTCAGATACAGGGGTGAATGGTATGGTGTGATGGAAGGCCAGCAGGACCCCTCGGTGACATGGGGAAAAGGATAGGGGGAAGGGAAAAGGACCAGGGGAGGGGCAAGGGGAGGAAGGGGGGAGGGGGGAGAGAAAAAGGGGGGGGGGGGGGAGTAGGGAAAATTAGGGGAAAGGGATATAATAGTCTAGTAAATTGGATCCGAAATTAACATTATACGAGGTTTAGTTTAGAGGGAATATGAGTACTGTATTACTATAGTGCCAGAGTGGGAATGGCAGAGTAATGAGATTAATCTGGCTCACTAAGTGTGGGCCAGTTTAAGCGTACTTAAGCTCATACAGCTTACGAGTACATTATTAAAGCAAGCAGGAAAACAGCATTAAAGTAAAACAATAAAACAGGAAAACAATAAAATAACTGAACCTGAACAGGCCCTAGGGGGCCTGGAAGCCCTGTAGAAAAGTCATTCAGGATGTAGAGTTAGCACACAAACCGACCAATGTCATCCAGCAGGTCCTGGTCGCAGATGAGTCCTATGTAAGGTCAGCCACTGCGGATGCAACCGAGAACCTGTACACTGGAAAAACAAAGGTAGAAAATAAGAAAAGAAAAGTATCTTCCTGATCGTCAGTGAAGGGCTTGAGATTTCGGGCTAGGGTGGTAGTTTCCAGATGATCGTGCTGGGGTTCCTTTCCCGACAGACAATGGGTCAGGATTATTCCTCTTTGGGGTCGTGGTGTATGGCTGGGAGGCAGATCTGGCTGGCGTGCGAGGAAGTGATGTTACCGATTGGTGTACCTGGGGCGACAGGTGAAGAGACTCCAGCTGACGTTGTAGCGAGTCCGGGGTGGTGCAGGTATGTTGCTGCCCTTGAAAAGAAAATTGCAAAGCAAATGGGAGCCGCCATGTGTACTTAAGCTGATGCTGTTGTAGTATCTGCAGCTGCGGCTTCATAGCACGACGTTTAGCAATGGTGAGAGGTGCTAAGTCAGTGAACAGTTGGTAATCATGGCTCTGGAACTGAAGGGAGTTCTTGTTTCGTGCCGCTGCTAGTAGTTGTTCCTTCGTGCGGAAAAAATGCAGCTTGACAATGATATCTCGTGGCGGCCCATCAGTTTGGCGACGGGTGAGTGCTCTGTGGATTCTGTCAAACTCAAGGCGCTCGATAGGTATAGAAGGCGCCAGCTCCTGAAACAACGATGTGGTAAACGATTGCAAATCATCTATCGCTTCTGGTATACCTCGGAGGCGCAAGTTGGACCTGCGAGAACGGTTTTCAGCGTCTTCAAGACGTGATAAAGCATAGCGTTTTCTTCACGGAGGGCAATTTGTTCTTGGGCCTGTTCTTGTAAGGTTAGCTCCATATCGTCAACCCTGGTTTCTAGGTCTGCTATGCGTTGGCCTATCACACAAATTTCTCGTGTCAGGCTATTAGTGATCTGATCCGATGTTGTCTTTAGGGCCTTGTGGAGCATTGATTCCATTAGTCTTATAAAAGCAGTTTGTGACATACCTGCTTGTGGAATGGAAGGGGAGCCGTCTGGGTTAGATTGCATGTCAGTCTCTTCCTCGCTCTCTAGCATGTCTGAGCGTGCAGGAGAGGACGCCGTTTGTTCAGCCAGGGCTCGGGCCTTCGCCGCCATCTTGGAGGAAGCGCAGGCCAGCGCTTCTTTAATGGGTTTTGGCTTTGTTTTGCCACGATGACCCGTTAACACCATACCGGAGGAGGCACTGGTATGTAGAGAGGTGATCCCTGGAAAACGGGAGCTGAATTGCCAGTTCAGAGGAGCGTTATAGTCCCGAGTATGCGGCAGGGAGTGCGGAGCTTCACAGAGAGACGTCTGCCATGTAAAGCCGCGCACATGCGCCCCTCCTTCTTGAGGGAGTTTATTGGGCTAAAAACTTGCACATTCCCAACGGAGTAAGGCAAAACAGCAACAAACAGTAGCAGTTTCAGTCCCGAAACGCGTAGGCCTTCGTGGAAGACATTACAAGCATCTTTATCCAATGCACATCAGTACAGCTGTGTTTCAGCTTTTTATTGTGTTCACTGTGTTATGTTTATTAACTATGCTAATGTTTTGTATACATATATACATTTTTCTATGGAATAAAATTGTTTTTACATTACGCTGCTGCCGTAAAAGTCCCACAACCTTATTTGGGGGTATTTTTTTCACCAATGACAGGTATGTGTTCTTCCACCTGACCGGTTTCGCCACAAGTGGGCTTCTTCCCGGCAAAGGAAACACTTCCTGTCATCGCTATTTAAGCAAGTAAATCCAGCCAAGTCTTGCTTTCACTAGAATAACCATGCGGCTCAAATCCAAGCCTCGATCTAGACTTAACAGTCAATTCAAGTCTCACTTACAATAGTAGGATCCTAGAGGGGCGAAACTATCGTAGTACACACCAGACATGACGTTTGTGTGTCTCAAGTGTCCCCATATCTGGAATACAGCACAACTGGAGATATAAAAGCTGATGTGAACTAAAACTAAGTGAAGCTGGACGTGGCTGAGGACTTGTCACATTATCATTACTAAAAAAAATTAAATGAGAGAAACAGGTCTATAAAATTAATGGAAATAAATCAAAAAGCAACTATACAAAAAATAATATAATTAATAAATAAAATAAAATAACTAGGAATTATAAATAAAATAGTTGACATCCCAATCTACGTTGAGGCCATGCGGAGTATAACTTTTGAGAATATATATCACCTGGTCTCCATTCTAGATAATTCTCTTACTTTAGGACTTCCCCTCCAGTAGGGAATAAAATGGTCTATACCGACAAACGGGTCAGACGTGGGTCTCTATTGCGTACAAGATCATAGTGCTGTGAGACACTGTGATTCTTGTATCCTTTTTTAATGTTAGCAAGGATTTTGTGATTGACCTTCTCAAATTTGTAGCAACTCATAATTATTTTTGGTTTGGGGAAAAATATTTTCTACAGAATAGAGGTGTCGCCATGGGGGCTAAATATGCCCCTAGTGTGGCGAATCTGTTCATGGCCCAGTGGGAGGAGGATGTCATCTATACACAACAGAGGCCTAATTTAGCCTTGTGGGCTCGTTATATAGATGACATCCTCCTCCTATGGAAAGGTGACTCTGTCTCCTTGATTGACTTTTTGGATTCCCTAAGTCATAACGACGAATGAGCCAGACCCAGAACCATTTTTTGGACTTGGATATTAGAGTGGAGGAGGGTAGATTGACCACCACCACTTTTTTAAAACCACCGACCGAAATGCATATATTTCCAGAGACAGCTGTCATCAGAAAGCATAGTTGGATGGGGTCCCCAACAGATAGTTTCTTCGCATTAGAAGGAATTGTACCAACTTGAATCACTTCAATAAACAGGCTTCACTCCTTGCTCAAAGATTTGTTGAGAAGCATATGACCCTGTTTTTTTGAACACCACTACAGAGCAGGTCAAAAATACCGATAGATCTATACTATTATGTGACAAACCTGAGACTACCATTAATACAGCTAATTTTGGGATGTTTTTTTTTACTTCTTATTCCTCACAACACTATGCTATCAAGCAAATAACACAGAAACACTGCATATTTTACTTAATGACAGTGTACTTACATCTTTACTTCTGTCCAAACCACAAGTTATTTACAGGGGTGTGTTTTCTGTGAAAGATAGAATAGTACAAAGTGTCCTCGATCCCCCCTCTAGACCTTCCTTCTTCCATAATTTAATTGGATATCATAATGCAGCATACCTGTGGCCATCAATGCCGCTTCACCTGTGCCCAATAATGCAGCCTACCTGTGTCCATCAATGTTGCTTCACCTGTGTCCCACAATGCAGCCTCACCTGTGCCCAATAATGTAGCCGACCTGTGTCCATCAATGCAACCTCACCTGTGCCCAACAATGCAGCCTGTGTCCATCAATGCAACCTCACTTGTGCCCAACAATGCAGCCTACCTGTGTCCATCAACCTGTGTCCATTAATGCAGCCTACCTGTGTCCATCAATGCTGCTTCACCTTTGTCCATCAATGCAGCCTACCTGTTTCCATCAATGCTTCTTTACCTGTGTCCATCAATGCAGCTAACCTGTGTCCCATCAATGCTACTTCTCCTGTGTTCATGAATGTTGCTTAACCTGTGTCTGTCAATGCAGCCTACCTGTGTCCATCAATGCAGCCTACCTGTGCCCATCAATGCAGCCTACCTGTGCAGGGGAAGAGAGCAGAGGAAGAGGATTGCTGGCCGGATCATCAGAGCGGCGAGGAACATCACTGTAAGGCTACTTTCAGACTGGGGCGTTGTGGGCGTCGGCGGTAAAGCAGCGTCGCTATTCGGCCGCAAGCAGGACAGTTTTAACCCCCCCGCTAGTGGCCCAAAAAAGGTTAAAACCGCCCGTAAAGCGTGGTTTTGCGGCACTGCAAAAATGCGGCTTGCAGGACTTTTTTGACCGTCCTGCAAGCGCACCGCTCCAGTGTGAAAGCACTCGGCTTTCACACTGGAGAGGCGCTTTACAGGTGTTATTTCTAGCGCTGTAGCGCCTGTAAAGTGCCTCAGTGGGAAAGTAGCCTTACAGCTTTCATTTCAAGTGCCATGTGTTCCCAGCGCTCGCCATCACATACAGCCCCGCCTCCTCGCGTAACACGTCCAGGGATTGGACCGGACTGTATGTGACAGCGAGTGCGGGAACCACGCGGCAATTGAAATGAAAGCTGCTACAGCGATGTTCCATGCTCTGATGATCCGGCCGTATCACACATGAGGTCTTCTTCAGTACCCCTGTGGGCTTCAATATGTGGGCCAGACCACCCGGGCTTTAATGTTAGGCTCAATGAGCATATTGCTAACATTAAAAAAGGATACAAGAATCACAGTGTCTCACGGCACTATGATCTTGTACACAATAGAGACTCACATTCTCTAGCAAGAGAATTATCTAGAATGGAGCCCAGGTGGATATATATTCTCAAAAGTTATAATCCTCATGGCCTCAACGTAGATTGGGATGTCAACTGTTTTATTAATTATATAAATGTTTTGTATAATTGCTTTTTGATTTATTTAAATTCATTTTTTACTCCTGTTTCTCTCATTTTCATTTCTTTTAGTAATGATAATGTGACAAGTCCCGAGCCACGTCCAGCTTCACTTAGTTTTAGTTCACATCAGTTTTTATATCTCCAGTTGTGGTTTATTCCAGGTATAGGGACACTTAAGACACACAGACGTCATGTCGGGTGTGCACTACAATAGTTTCACCCCTATAGGTTTGCGCTACTGTAAGTGAAGCTTGAATTGACTTAAGTCTAGATCGAGGCTTGGATTTGAGGAGCATGGTTATTCTAGTAAAAGCGAGGCTTGGCTTGATTTACTTGCTTAAATAGCGATGACAGGAAGTGTTTCCTATGCCCCGGAAGAAGTCCGCTCGTGACGAAACCGGTCAGGTGGAAGAACACATACCTGTCACTGCGTTCTTGTATCTGCTGCTGATTGTTGCTGTTTTGGCTTACTCCGTTGGGAATGTGCATGTACAGTTTTTAGCCCTATAAACTCCTTTAAGAAGGTTTTACACTACTGAAGCTCTTTTGTTTTCATTTGGTTCACAGCTGGAATGTCCGGATAACCAGAGTCCAAATCTGAAGGAATCTCATATGAATTACACACCATCACCGCTGTATTCCTTGGACCTTGCCAATGGTGGATGTACTAAGGCTGATTTGATCTTGCGTAATTAGAGGATGCTGGTTTTCCGGTAAGATTACATCTTAACCTGTGTGTCAGTGGCACTCATAAGGTGGAGGATTCCCTTTCAAGTTCCCCTTTCTTACACCATATGAGGAGTTTCTGTTTGTTCCATAGCCATTTGACTTTGTGATCTTAACCTTTTGTGCGTTTGGACTTTATTGAAACCTCCTTTTTCTACATTATTTGTACATTTTAATTTTCAGTGCAACTTACTTTCTTTATCGTTTTTGTTTTATATCTCACAATATTTGTTGCTGCTTTACACTTATTTAACACAAGCGCAATATTACTTTATATTTTTTTGGTATATGCATAAGGCTCTGCAATTACCATAAAGGTAAAGGCACTTTTTATGTATGGGATAAAGCAGCCTTTTTGCCAACCTTTGCCAACCTTGGCAAAATGTCAAAAAATAGCCCCCAAATTGTATACGAGCTCAAATCTGCATTTTTGTTACACAAAGCCACAGGTTTTTATTGTGCAAGATTACAGTCTTGGAACCATGTGGGCCAGCTACCAGCTTTATAACAACTGCTGATGTCATCAGTTCAGAAGTAGGATTTTGGGCATCTGCACAGCATCCTTGTTTGACTTCCCCCCTTCTCTTTTAGCACTTGGGTCACATTAGCTGGGTGGGGGAGAGAAATTGAGGGAGAAGAAATGCTGGAATACTAGTCAGTACCAGTCAGTGTGCAAAAGTGTTTTTGCTTTGTAAGAACAAATACTCTCTAACGATGGATGTCCTGCAATATGTAAAACTATTAGTTTTGTTTTTGAAGAAATGGCAGCATTGAGTGCAATTGAATCTATCTGGCATGTATGTAATGGGTCTTACTTATTGTTTCCTTTTATACAATGACAGTTCTTGGGTCCATTCAGACTTAGCATAATGCTACACAACAAACTCTACCATTGACTTTTCCTGTTACTAATGTTCTTTCTGCAGTCATTTAGCATCAATGTTAAGATTATAACCTGTATTTTAGAAAGGTCTAAATAATCAGTCTCATTCAATGAACAGCACAATGAGTGCCATTTCTTAAAGTAGTTCAAAAGTCAAAATGTTTTTGTTTTTTAGCCTTAATGCATTCTCTGCATTAAGATAAAAAAAAAAAAAATCACTACTTATCCTACTCTCCCCTATCCCTAAACAATTACTGTACTCGAGTCCTCTTGCTGCTCCAGCATTGTCCTGGCTGCGGCAACGCTCTTCTCACTTCCTGGTCTCATAGGAGACCATGAGAGCAGTGGAAGCCATAAGCTCCTACTGCTGTTAAGGGTGAGCCTTACCTGCACCATGTGCATTTATGGCTGCACACAGCCTGGCTCGGGAGCATGTGTCCACAAGCCTCCTTAGAACCAGGCATGCTAAGGAGGCACCCAAAGGAAGGAAGAGTGGACAGTGTTGGCAGGGGACTGCCAAAGAGGAGGAAAGGAATTGGTCTGTGCAAAATCACTGCACAGAGCAGGTATAACATTCTTTTTAAGTTATTAAAAAAAAAATACCATTTAGTATCAATTTAAGTGCATTTAATCATAGCAACTTTCAAAGTTCACACAGCAGAAGACAGATCAGGACAAAAAGAATGCTGACTGGTTGTTATACGTAATAGCACTGTTTAATAGTCAAAATTAAAAGGTTCAAGTCTAGTGAATAATGTCTGCAATAAAGCAGGAAGGTATGAAGCTGGACTGCATATCTTTTGCCTCAGACCTGGTAAAGCCCTAGGAAAAAAAGTAATGCCTACAAGGAAACATTGCCGGAAACAATATGAAGTTACATTTTTATAGAGCTATAAAAATTGGTGAACCTAAGACTGAATTCTTTAAAGTGGAACTTTAGTCAGAAAATTAAGTCCTGCTCATCACGTTGCCCCTTTTGCAGGTATAGCTATGTAAACATTAAAAATAAGTATCTATGCTGTTTAAAATCCAGTAATACGTAATGTCTTACCCTGCTCTGCACATACTCAGTTGTTCTCTATTTTTAGGCAATGCGAATTTGTGGAGGCCAATCTTCTAGGCAGCCTAAGGATTTACTGCTGCTCATGGGGTCTGGGCTTCAGCAAAATGCCAGCCTCCAGCAAGAAGAAACAGTAAAAATGCTGGAGGCAGTTTACAGCACACACTGATTTTGGTAGCATAATTATGAACATGAAATGTATGTTCCTTGCTAAACAACATTATTTTTATCAATTTGTTATGGTTAAAGTTCCACTTTAAATATCAAACTAATCTTTGAAATTATCTCAAAATCCCAAGAATGTCTGTTCATAGACAGCAAGTACCCTAAAAAAGATTCAAATAATACATTAGATGAAGAAAAGCATCTGTTGATTTTATTACTTACTGTTTGGATGAAACATTTCACATGTAAACCTCATTTTTGGAGGACTTAAGGGATAATCTAGAGGAAAACTGAGGATTGCTGGGAATACCCCACACTCAAAGCATGTGTCCTCTGGGCCCCTACAGAGACAGGAAGAATAGACAATCATTAAAAAGCGATTATAGATAAGGAATTAAAATAAATTGTACAGGATGGAAAATAACTACACATAATCATATTTTCCAAAACAGGTTGTAAAAATAAATGTGAGCTTTCCATTCCTAGTACTGAAGTTAAACTAAATGGCTAAAAGTAGCCATAGATGGGCATGGAGACATCTGCCTGTACTAGATTGCTCTGGGGCCTACCATGTGCCATCTTCTGACCTGGCTGACAGGGGCATTATTTTCTTCCCATTGTATGCATAAACGTAAAAAACCTTCTGTGTGCAGCAGCACCCCTTAATACTTACCTGAGCCCCAACTCGATCTAGCGATGTGCACAAGAGCAGCGGCTCACTTGGGTCTCTCCCTCCTCATTGGTTGAGACAGCAGCGGGAGCCATTGTCAATTGGAGCCAGTGAACCAATGAGGAGAGAGAGAGCGGGGGGTGGAGTTGAGTCACATGTGTGTGTGAATGGACACATAAAGCAGAGACTCATGAGTGAGCCTGCTTGGGTGCCCCCATAGCAAGCTTCTTGCTATGGGGGGCACTCAGCAGGAGGGAGGGACCAGGAGTGCCAGCGGGGGACACGAGAAGAAGAGGATTGGGGCTGCTCTGTGCAAAACCATTACACAGAGCAGGTAAGTGTAAAGTTTTTATGAAAAAAAATGTCTTTACAATCACTTTAAAGGATTGGCTTAGGCCCCTTTCACACGAGGCGGACTCCGCTTCCACGGAGTCCGCCGGCTCAGCGGGAGATCTCTCCCCGTTGATCTCCGCTGAGCCGGCGGATGACAGGTCCCTCCCCCACAGCATGTCTGTTTTCATCAGATCTCACCCGATCTGATAGCGACGGACCTGGACGTAGGGCCATCCGTCTGCTTTTAGCGGATCGGACCGGGTCGGATGAACATGTCTCCGCTGACATCCGTCGTTCCATAGGCTAACATGGAGCGCCCGTTCAGGTCCGCCGTCAAAACTGACAGGCGGACCTGAACGGTCCGATCGTGTGAAAGGGGCCTTAATCGTACAGAGATATTTATACAATAACAGCTTGTTATTGTCCTATATATGGTAACCTAAAGCAGATATTTAATACCCATTAACATTTTTTTTAAATCTCTTACCTGTTATTGTGCATACAGCCGAAAAAAACATACTTGGCAACACCTAGCAAATACATCAGAGTTCTGTTCTAATCTGCCACTCCGCTGCTGGACACCAGGTCCCCTGCCTCCATCTTAGCCCTTTACATCATTGGCAGAGGGCTTTCTCTTCCCAGTACTTACTGTAGAACCAGCTCCCTGATGACACAGATGCCTTTTCCTGAGGTGTGGGGAAGCTTCCTGCAGCTTCTTGGGATATGGGAGGTTGGTATCACAGAAGACTGCATGAGCATCCCATACATTAATTTCGCCTAGGTAGAAGGTTGGCTGGGAAGGAGGTGGCAGAAACAACCAGCAATATTTAAAAAAAAAAAAAAAGTTTTTTTTTAAAAAGGTAAATTTATGGTGTGCTGTGGGGGTGGGGGTTAGATGTAAGAAAGTGAAAAACCTGAGCGGAGGTGTGCTTTAAAAAGCCAGATCCATGTGTCAGTTATCTGGCTTCCACAGTGTGGGCAGAATTAGGACTTTTATAGCCACCCGATGCGATGTGATCCTTTAAAGTGGCTCTCCCATATATCTAGTGAAGTGAAAATCCTCAGGTAATACACCAATATGAAACAAAGCCTCCTGCATAAGTTGTACCTGTTTATCTACAGTATTCTCTTCTCTACATATGTTCAATGTGCAGAATTCATAAAGCATGCCTGACTGTCAGAAAAAGGGGGCGGAGAGCTGAAATTACTCTCTGCAGAGTTCAGTGAGACGAGCTCTGAGAGCTGATTGGAGGGAAAAGACACACATCCCACCATGCAGCTCACAGGAACAAATCTGAGGCTGCCAGCTGCAGCTCCCTCCCCTGTCACCTTTTTTCTCTTGGTGTCAGGAAAACGTATCAGAAGTGATTCATGCTGATAGCAGAGTAACAAAGCAGCAGATAGAAATGACACCTAATGCTCTTAATTCAGACAAGTATAAACTATAGTGTGATATGCTTTGCTCATATTTCACGTCTGAGGTTTACAAAACAGCCTGGGAAAAGTAATTATTGAAGGTGTATGCAGAACACAAAAAGATAGCCATCAAGGTGAACAGGCCTGGAGTAACTAGCAGAGTATATCTGCAAACGATTATTTTAAGGATGTGACGGTTTTTGTGAGGGACACTAAATACATAACTGACAGAAGATAAAATGAACATAAACTGACATCTTGCTGCCAGTTATCATAAAGCGAATCTGTATCATGAGTTATATTTATAACAGACAAATTACATGTACCAGGCTAGATCTTACTTTGCTAATATGGTAGCTGGTTCTATTTGCATCCCCCAAGACATACAGCTGCTTACCAGTTAAATTATTGATGGCATCAGACAATGCTGTGCCACCCTTATGAGCGTGACAATAATTTGCTATGCCTAAAAAGATTTCTTAAAGGGAGAATGAGGGAATTACAGGAAAAACTGCCCCTTTAGGTTGAACTCCTGACATTTATTTTTAGTTTAGACAGAATGGTGAACGGTTAGTATATTTATTAGGTTTTTGTTGCTGTCTACCCGTTCCCTTACTTCCCATAGTAAAACCAGGCCAGGAAGCGAGGCGTAATCTTCCCAATGGAGACAAAATGGAGAAGATTTACTAAAACTGGTGCACACAGAATCTAGTGCTGTGCACAATAATCAATCAGCTTCCAACATCAGCTTGTTTATTTAAGCTTTGAAAATAAGGCCCCATTCACACTTGTGTGACTTGTCATGCGACTTTGGACATCAAAGTCTTATGACAAGTGGCAGCCCATTCTTTCAATGGCACCTGTTCGAATCAGTGCCATGTAAAGACACAGAGAATTCTAAAAGGTCTGTACAATAAGAAACCGCTGCTCACAGGTGATGTTTGCTGGCCATGATGCTCAGACTGCACAGCAATTGAGGTGCACGCCCTGCCACTGCTGCAGCCTCTCAGGTATACGAATGATTGGATGGCTGCACATTCAAAACTTGCAAAAAAACGGCTTTATTGTAGAACAAAGTCCATAAAAACAACCACAATTGACTTTGAAAGGTGCCTGCACTACTTTGATGCAACTTTTGACCCAAAGGGTATAAAGTCGGATCAAAGTCATACTCAAAATTGCCACAAAGTCGTACTCCAAAGTCAAATAGGAAATTGTGCGACTTTGGAGTTGTGCTAGTGTGAATGGAGCCTAAAAGCTATAGAAGCTGATTGATTACTATGAACATCTAGACTAGATTCTGTGTGCACCAGTTTTAGTAAATCTTCTTCAAAGAGTCATAAAACCTGAGAGGTTGAATTATTCTCCACTCTAATCAAAACTAAGCTTTGGCGTTCTTCTTTAACACAGTTGAGTCTGCCTGAACATGCCCTCTGTCCAGCTTGCCTCTCTAACATTGTGCTATTCGACAGACTGGCAGGTAGTTGTGATATCCTTGGAAAATGCTGTGCTAACCAAAAGAACCCCCCCCCCCCCCCCCAATTCACACTAATGCTGACCATCAAATTAGCCTTCATATGACCTAAGAACCCTCTGGGGAGATATTTACACCTTAACAGCATGAAAGATGTGATGTAACTGCAAAGTTACCCATAGACTCACAAATGCCTGCAGGGGACAACAGTTTTGCTTGACCTCTGAGCATACATACATATTTCTCAAACTGTTATTTTGACAAGTCAATCATGTATTTGTAATATCATTCATTGCTGGAAAAGGCATTAAACCCAAGATCTGATTTATCCAGTGACCGGTAAAATTCATACATACTGTATGAACAAAACATTTTTCAATAAATAATTCTATGCCTTTCAATTATTTAGATGTTATTGTCAATAGGTATACAGGCTCAAACACACTGTATTATTCTAAATAATTTAATGGTGTGTTCTATTGTACAGTTAAACCAGCCATAGACAGTTCAAATCTTAGCCAGTTCAGCAGGAACTAGCCGAGATTCCAACCATGTATGGGCAACCTGAATGTACCCAAGTTGATCGATCAAAGTAGGTAAAACCAGCCTGCCGGATTTTACATGTGATTATCGCAAGCAGCTGTTATAGCAGCTAGCAATAATCACTGTGTTCTCCTGGCGGGGATGGCTTCCCTCGCCCAGAGGGATTCCATCATCATCACTGACTGTGTTGCAACCACTGAAGGTGGTTGCAGGAAAGAACTTTGCTCCATCTATGGCGGCCTTAGCTTGTAAAGAGACACACCATGTGTCCATCAAGTCCAACCAAAAGTCAAAAACTAAACACACGAAAAACCTTTTATCCTGAAAACCCTAAACTTGCAGTTAACCAGAAGGAGAGAAAAACATATATAAACGTAATTGAACAGGAAAATCATTTTTCCTGATCCCCAATGACAGCCGGATAAAGCAAGTTCGGCATGTGCATTTTCAGTTATTCTCATGGTAATCTCATATTCAGGCCATTTTTGGATGGAAAGGCCAATATATAGGTTGGAAAAGCACTCCCATTCACAACTGCTCCCCACAGATTTTTTAGTGCCAGTCCCCAACATTGAAATAAACTGGTTTCAACTGCGTGCTCTAAGGGTGGTCAGATCGTGATGGCAAAAATGACCACCCTTGCTGACCCCATACCCCTTTTTACTTGCAAATAATAATAAAGAAATAAATATATATATATATATATATATATACACACAGTATCTCACAAAAGTGAGTACACCCTTCACATTTTCGTAAATATTTTATTATATCTTTTCATGTGATAACACTGAAGAAAAAACACTTTGCTACAATGTAAAGTAGTGAGTGTACAGCTTGTATAACAGTGTACATTTGCTGCCCCCTCAAAATAACTCAACACACAGCCAATAATGTCTAAACCATGGCAAAAAAAGTGAGTAGACCCTTAGGTGAAAATGTCCAAATTGGGGCCAAACTTCCTTAACCCTCTTGGGCATGGAGATCACCAGAGCTTCACAGGTTGCCACTAGAGTCCTCTTGCACTCCTCCATCACGGAGC
This sequence comes from Aquarana catesbeiana, assembly GCF_042186555.1. Lineage (NCBI taxonomy): Eukaryota > Metazoa > Chordata > Amphibia > Anura > Ranidae > Aquarana > Aquarana catesbeiana. The sequence goes on from NC_133329.1 coordinate 295,214,137, forward strand.
TGGTGGATGTTAGAGACCTTGCGCTCCTACACCTTTCGTTTGAGGATGCCCCACAGATGCTCAATAGGGTTTAGGTCGGGAAACATGCTTGGCCAGTCTATCACCTTTACCCTCAGCTTCTTTAGCAAGGCAGTGGTCATCTTGGAGGTGTGTTTGGGGTCGTTATTATGTTGTAAAACTGCCCTGCGGCCCAGTCTCCGAAGGGAGGGGATCATGCTCTGCTTCAGTATGTCACAGTACATGTTGGTATTCATGGTTCCCTCAGTGAACTGTAGCTCTCCAGTTCCAGCAGCACTCATGCAGCCCCAGACCATGACACTCCCACCACCATGCTTGACTGTAGACAAGACACACTTGTCTTTGTACTCTTCACCTGGTTGCCGCCACATATGTTTGACACCATCTGAACCAAATAAGTTTATCTTGGTCTCATCAGACCACAGGACATGGTTTCAATAATCCACGTCCTTAGTCTGCTTGTCATCAGCAAACTGTTTGTATGTAGAGTATGGTCTGAGCACTGACAGGTTGACCCCCCACCCCTTCAACCTCTGCAGCAATGTTGGCAGCACTTATACGTCTATTTCCCAAAGACAACCTCTGGATATGACGCTGAGCACGTGCACTCTACTTCTTTGACCATGGCAAGGCCTGTTCCGAGTGGAACATGTCCTGGTAAACCACTGTATGGTCTTGGCCACCGTGCTGCAGCTCAGTTTCAGGGCCTTGGCAATCTTCTTATAGCCTAGGCCATCTTTATGTAGAGCAACAATTCTTTTTTCAGATCCTCAGAGAGTTCTTTGCCATGAGGTGCCATGTTGATCTTCCAGTGACCAGTATGAGAGATTGAGAGTGATAACATCAAATTTAACACACCCGCTCCTCATTCACACCTGAGACCTTGCAACACTATTGAGTCACATGACACTGGGGAGGGAAAATTGCCAAGACCCTGAAATTGAGCTGCAGCGCGGTGGCCAAGACCATACAGCGGAGGGGAGGGGCCAGGACGATGGAGGAGACAGTTACATGCTCTCTGAGCAAGCTGCTGATACACACAAGTTTGCAAGCCGTTTGGAGAGGATTTTTATACTGAATGTTTTCTATAGTTTGGTGCGCTGGAAGCATCTGTGAAATGTGAGTACCCTGATGTTTTGTACCTATAATAAATTTATACTCAAATGATAATGCACTATCCAGCCTCTTTCTTACTTTAAATTGAGGACAACATCTCTGGATTATACCTATCTCTGGATCCTGCAAAGCCCGCTATACTTAGAGCCCAGAGGTGGTTTAGCTGCTTTTGTAGACCAAACTTGATTGTGCGGTCACACACCTTAAGTGTCGGTTCACACTGCCGCGACTTGGGATCCGACTTGTCAGCCCTCAGGTCGCCCCAAGTTGTCTGACATTGGGAATTACAGTACATTATAGTCAATGAGAGCCGTCTTAATGTACACTACTGAAGTCGCTCCGACTTCAGAAACGGTTCCTGTACTACTTCAAGGCGACTTCTAGGCGACCTGTACCCATAGAATTCAATGGAAGTCGCCTCCAAGTTGGATCCTCATCTACAGTGAAGCGACTTTACAGGAAAAAGAAAAGAATTTACCCAGGAAGAGTGACCGCGATGTGCCAGCTCCGAGCTGGCACATCGCGTTTGTGTTTGGTATGAATCATGAGGGGGAACTCCACGCCAAATTTTAACTAAAAAAACGGCATGGGTTCCCCTCCGAGGGCATACCCAGGCCCTTAGGTCTAGTATGGATTTTAAGGGGAACCCCCCCATGCCGAAAAAACTGCGTGGGGGTCCCCCTAGAATCCATACCAGACCCTTATCCAAGCACGCAGCCCGGCCGGTCAGGAAAGGGGGCGGGGACGAGCGAGCGCCCCCTCCTGAACCATACCAGGCCGCATGCCCTCAACAATGGGGGGGTGGGTGCTTTGGGGAAGGGGGGGCACCCTGCGGCCCCCCCACCCCAAAGCACCTTGTCCTCATGTTGAGGACAAGGGCCTCTTCCCGACAACCCTGGCCGTTATTTGTCGGGGTCTGCGGGCGGAGGGCTTATCGGAATCTGAGAGCCCCCTTTAATAAGGGGGCCCCCCCACCCTATGTGAATGAGTATGGGGTACATCGTACCCCTACCATTTCACCTGGGGGAAAAAAGTGTCAATAAAAAAAAAACACACTACACAGGTTTTTAAAGTAATTTATTAGGCAGCTCCGGGGTCTTCTTCCGACTTCTTCTCCCGCTCTCCGGTTCTTCTGCCGGGCTCCTCCACTATCTTCTGCTCTTTTGCCGCTCTCTTGCTAGCGTTGGCCCGGTCTTCTCCATCATCTTGTTCCCTCTTCTTCTGATGTTGACACAACGCTCTTTCCTGCTGTAATGCCGTGTGCACGGTGCGCAATGACCTATATAGGCATGGGGAGTGGTCACCGGGTGTTCTTGGTACTTATATTTACACTAGTAAGGTTACTATTACATAGCGCTGCATTTTCTTTTATTTATAAGCTGTTTAAAAGGACAGGTGCCACTCAGAACAGACCCCATTATGGTCGATCAAAGAAGTTGAGTGCATGTGTTTAGCGTCACATTCAGAGGTTGTCTTTGGGAAATAGAAGTATGAGTGCTGCCAGAATTGTTGTAGAGGTTGAAGGGGTGGGGGGGTCAGCCTGTCAGTGTTTAGACCATACGCTGCACACTGCATCAAATTGGTCTACATGGCTGTCGTCCCAGAAGGAAGCCTCTTCTAAAGATGATGCACAAGAAAGCCTGCAGTTTGCTGAAGACAAGCAGACTAAGGAGATGGATTACTGGAACCATGTCCTGTGGTCTGATGAGACCAAGATAAACTTATTTGATTCAGATGGTGTCAAGTGTGTGAGGCAGCAACCAGGTGAGGAGTACAAAGACAAGTGTGTCCTGCCTACAGTCAAGCATGGTGGTGGGAGTGTCATGGTCTGGGGCTGTACGAGTGCTGCCAGCACTGGGGAGCTACACTTCATTAAGGGAACCATGAATGCCAAAATGTACTGTAACATACTGAGTTTTAGTTTAGTTATAGTTTTAGCAGCAATTTACCGTCATTTTGGAGGCGCATTTCACCCCGCTAGTGGCCAAATAAAGAGTTAAAAGTGCCCCCAAAGTGCCACTACCGCGGCGCTTGCCATTGATTTCAATGGGCAGGGGCGCTTTAGGAGCGATGTACACACCGTTCCTAAAGCACCTCAAAGAAGCTGTATGCAGGACTTTTTTTGACGTCCTGCCAGCGCAGCGCCCCAGTGTGAAAGCACTCAGGCTTTCACACTGGGATTGCAGATGAGGCATTTTTCAGGCGCTATTTTTAGCGCTAAAGCGCCTGAAAAACGCCTCCAGTGTAAAAGGGGTCTGATGGCTGTGGGAGGGGACAGCAAATTTACACTGTTATACAAGCTGTACACTCACTACTTTACATTGTAGCAAAGTGTCATTTCCTCAGTGTTGTCACATGAAAAGATATAATAAAATATTTACAAAACTGTGAGGGGTGTACTCACTTTTGTGAGATACTGTATGTGTGTGTATATATATATATACACACACACACACATTTCTTTCTCTATTTACATTATTAGAAAAAATGATTTAATGGAAAACAAATATACTTTAACCACTTGCCAACCAGCGCACGCCAATGTACGTCGGCAGAATGGCGCTGGTAGGCAAAAGGGCGTACAGGTATGACCCCTACAAGAAGCGGCGCCGCAGGCGCGTGACCGCGGACTCAATGTCCGTCGGGTGCCCCCGATCGTCTCACGGAGAGGAATAACGGGGAGGTGCCTTTGTAAACAAAGCATTTCCCTGTTCTGCCCAGTGACAGGACAGTGATCACAGCTCTCTCTCATTGAGAGCTGTGATCACTGTCCTGTGTGTTGAAGTCCAGCCCCCTAACAGTTAGAATCACTCCCTAGGACACACTTAACCCCTTCACTGACCCCTAGTGGTTAACCCCTTCACTGCCAGTGTCATTTACACAGTAATCAATGCATTTTTATAGGATCGATCGATCGATATTAATCAATATTAATGGCAATGGTTCCAAAAATGTGTCAAAATTGTCCGACATGTCCGCCATAATGTCACAGTCTGGAAAAAAAACGCAGATCACCGCCATTACTAATAAAAAAAATTCAAAATAAAAATGCCATAAGACAATCCCCTACTTTGTAGACGCTATAAATTTTGCGCAAGCCAATCAATATACGCTTATTGCAATTTTTTTACCAAAAATATGTAGAAGAATACATATCGGCCTAAACTGAGGAAAAATTATATTTTTGGGGGATATTTATTATAGCAAAAAGTAAAAAATATTGTGTTTTTTTCAAAATTGTCGCTCTTTTTTTGTTTATAGCGCAAAAAAAAAAAAAAACGCAGAGGCGATCAAATACTACCAAAAGAAAGCTCTATTTGTGGCAAAAAAAGGATGTCAATTTTGTTTGGGTATAACGTCGCATGACCGCACAATAGTCAGTTAAAGCGACACAGTGCCGAATCACAAAAAGTGCTCTGGTCAGGAAGGGGGTAAAATCCACTAGGGCTGAAGCGGTTAAGGGCCAGTTGACACCAGATGCAGTTCCATGCGCTTTTTTTTCTACACTAAGTGCTAGTTCACACCAGATGCAGTTCTGTTCAGTTCTTTGCGTTTTTTTCTGCACAAAATGCATGCACGGTGTTTTGCATGGTGTGAACTAGAGCCATTGGAATACATGGAAAACACTGTGCATGCATTTGTGCAGAAAAAAAGCGCATGGAACTGAACGGAACTGCGTCTCGTGTGAACTAGCACTAAGTCAAAAGATGTTCCCTGATCAAAATTCTAGGAATTTGTTTCAAGAATCCTAATCTCCAGGTGTGAAATGGATGTTTGGTGAATTAAGTCTATCTTTCATGTCAGAAACTCATTGATGGTACAGTCCAGTTTCTTATACAAGTGTAAAGTGCATAGGATGTTTTTCCCCTAATAAAGCACCTTGGAGTTTCTGTTAAATAAATATACACTTCAAAGGCTTTATCCCGATACCTGCCATTTTTTTTCAGAGGAGGGGTAGAAAAAACAAAACAACACAGCACAGGAAATCAAAGCATGCTCTAATGGCAAGGTCACGGCGCTCCTCTTAATAGTCAGGGTGTGTGAGGCTATAATTGAACTATCTGCCTGCAAGGCATGTCTTAAATGATACACGTCATATAAGCGGGTGGCAGCTGTTTGGAAGAGCTGGGGCAATCCTTTTAAGTGGACAGAGACATCACATGAAAAACTGTCAAATATCTACCATGATCCTTGTCTGCTCTTGAGGGTCTAAATGAATGCACGACATAGTAGTAGTAAACAGGATGCTGCCATACTGTACATGACGAAAGACCACATTAAAATGTTGTAAAGTGCTGCGCAAACAGTTGGCGCTATATAAATCCTGTATAATAATAATGAACATATGCTGCACTAAATGAAACACCATACATTAAAAAAAAAAATCTAAAAGTGAGATTGGTAATAGTGTGTAAACACAAATTCCCAAATCAAAATGAACAAGTGGAACAGTATCTAGGACTCTAGAAACTGCAGTTTAGTTTAACCACTTGACCTCCGGAAGGGCATCTTTTGCTATTCAGCACTGCGCTACTTTGACTGGTAATTACGCGGTCATGCAACACTGTACGCAAATGAAATTGATATCATTTTTTTCACACAAATAGCGATTTCTTTTGGTGGTATTTAACCACCACTGTTTTTTTATGGTTAATCGTATAAACAAAAAAGACCGGAAATTTTTAAAACAAAAATAGTTTCTACTTTCTGTTATAAAACATATCCAATAAAAAAGGGCAAAATGTATTCTGCTACATATCTTTGATAAAAAAATCCCAATAAGTGTTTATTGAATGGTTTGTATGAAAGTTATAGTGTCTCCAAACTATAGTAAGTATACTGGAATTTACAAAGCTATAAACACTATACTGGTAATGACGGTGATCAGTGACTTAAGTCTAGTACACACTACCAGGGCTGAACGAAAAAAAAACTGACAGCTCAGGAGGAGCCACTGTACTAACCATGCGATGTTGGTACAGCGACCTCCCCTGCTGTGCTATTGTGTTCCGCCAAAACACTGCGGTCTTCGTTGTCAGCCACTGGCTGAGAGTGCTGATCAGGAGCCAAACAGCAGACCTATGTTGGTCATGCCACCGGCTGCAGTACACATGGGCTGAATGTTGGCCGGTTTCTATTGAACTGGCCAATGCCGCCCGACAATCAGCCTGTGTGTACTAGGCTTTATAGTTGGACTGTGATAGGGTGACGGGCAATCTGGCGCTAAAAGACACTGGCTGGGAGGGACACTAACTGACACTGATGTCGCTAGTGACACTAATACAGTGATCAGTGATAATACTGTACACTGTACTAATGACACTGGCTGGGAAGGGGTTAACATCATGGGGAAATCAAGGGGTTAACTGTGTGTGCCCAACAAGTGTAATGTGTGCTTCTTTTACTCACAGATCTAGCTGTTTTTTCTTCCTGCTTTTCAGGGAGAAGAAACAGCCAGATCCCTGTTCAGTGTACACAAGGGTTCTGTATGTTTGTAAACACACAGAACTCCGTGTTATGATTGGACATAGCTGATCAGCAGGTTTCAGCCAAAATCAATGGCTATAAAAAACAAAAAATTCGTGCTGAACTAAAATACAAGCAAGCGGCCAGCAAAGTTCGTTGATAGCAAACAAAAAGTCACATAATAAAATATATTGCGGCGCTAAAAGAGTCCAAAAAGATCTGAAGAGTGGGAGGAATTAAATCACCAGACACAGTGTAGATGTAGAAAGGGCACTCGTCACCACGTGATAATGTAGTCTGCTTACCAGAAGGCAAATAGGATTAAGCATAAATGAATGATTCTCAATGGCATCCAGCAAATTCAGCTCCCTGGAACCCCTCGTCAGACAACAACCTCCGTGTAACATATCCACAACTCCCAATGATCACATCAGAGATAGGGGTTTCCAGTATGTAGTCATCATAAACCCGGGAAGAGAAATGAAGGACCCATAGTGAAGCCCGTAACGATATTTAAAAAAACTTTATTATAATAACTTACAATTAGAAGATCGAGTAGGCATGCTTCAGAGAAAAGGACTATCGGCTGCAGCATTCAGCAGGGGGTGCATGCATGAGCACCCCAAAGATGGCAACATACATGTACATTGCCGTGCCTGCACCTGCCATCCGCTCACAGTACTGTGAGCGGTCGGCAGGGGTTAAAGCTGAACTTAACTTTAACACTTGTGATTACTTGTGGTGTGCCTCTCCTTTTCCTCCTCGCTAACGTCACCCCCCCGATCTTCTCAGCCCCGCCCACTGCCTCGAGCGAACAGAGAATAAATCCTCCCTCCTGTGTCCTCGGTGCCTCCGTTTGTGACCAGGTACGTCTGCGGCGCGCCTCTCCTCCTCCTCGCTAACGTCACCCCCCCGATCTTCTCAGCCCCGCCCGCTGCCTCGAGCGAACAGAGAATAAATCCTCCCTCCTGTGTCCTCGGTGCCTCCGTTTGTGACCAGGTACGTCTGCGGCGCGCCTCTCCTCCTCCTCGCTAACGTCACCCCCCCGATCTTCTCAGCCCCGCCCGCTGCCTCGAGCGAACAGAGAATAAATCCTCCCTCCTGTGTCCTCGGTGCCTCCGTTTGTGACCAGGTACGTCTGCGGCGCGCCTCTCCTCCTCCTCGCTAACGTCACCCCCCCGATCTTCTCAGCCCCGCCCGCTGCCTCGAGCGAACAGAGAATAAATCCTCCCTCCTGTGTCCTCGGTGCCTCCGTTTGTGACCAGGCACGTCTGCGGCGCGCCTCTCCTCCTCCTCGCTGACGTCACCCCCACTGATCTTCTCAGCCCCGCCCGCTGCCTCGAGAGAACAGAGAGGCGAGGGCGAGAAGCTGCAAGGAGATCTGAGCTGCACATTCATTGTGAAAGGTAGCGGCTAATAATAACACAGTAAAAACAGTACATTTTTATGACCAGTGCCCCATACTAGCAGTATTGGTGGGGGGGGGGGGGGGCAGGGGGAGTGCCCCATCATTGGTGTTCCGGAGGGTGGCTGCCTGGAATAGTAGTGCCCCATCATTGGTTTTCCTGGGAGGGAGGGGAATAGACATAGTGCCCCATTGGTGGTCCTGGGAGGGGGGGGGAATAGTGCCCCACTGGTGTTCCTGGGAGGGGCGGGGGGATAGTGCCCTATCATTGGTGTTCCCGGGAGGAATAGTGCCCCATCATTGGTGTTCCCGGGAGGAATAGCGCCCCGTCATTGGTGTCCCCGGGAGGAATAGCACTCCATCACTGGTGTTTCCGGGAGGAATAGAAAAAATGGCACATTACGATTTTTTTAATGATTTTATCCGAATAATCGAAAAAATAATCGGCTGATTAATCGATTATGAAAATAATCGTTAGTTGCAGCCCTATGGAAGTTACCATGATGAAGTCAATAAGATCAAGTTTACATATCAAATACTTCACACATTGGCATCCTTATTGGCTCTTTTTCTTTGATGTTATTATTTTGTATGTTTGGTGGCTGCAATTGGTACCCCATGATACGATATAAACCAGCCCAACCACTATGTTCTAATCCCTCTCCACTCTATTCAAATCTAAAAAAAATAGGTTTTTCCTTCAGTTACACTTTAAATATATTTCTTAACAGTCTCAGAGGATGTAAATACACCAAATATCTTTGCAAACCCAGATATGACCTTTTAAAACAGTAGTGACACATTCACAGTGCTGTGGGGGACCCATCAGGCCCACTCACTACAGACTGCCTGCAGAACACTAAGAAGGGGTGGAAACAGGACCAGACACCCAACACAGGGAGAGCAACTGTCAGTGACTAGTCTTTATTATAGGAAACTGTTTTGCCTGAGGTTAGCCCAAAAATTATTTTCAAATAACATTTTATCTAAATATCTCCTTGGAAAGATACTTATTCTGGCTGGGGGGAGTATTTTCCTGAGCAGAAACATTTTGGGGAATTCAATGAAGTCCTACTGACACTTTTCTGGTGGTATGGCCCTTTAATATGGCCTGCATCAGATTCACAAATCCCTGCCATCTGTTTTGGTAGCTTTACTGATACGTGTGGCAGATTTAGTTTGGAATCGCTGTACTAACTATGCGATGTTTGTACAGCAATCTCCCCTGCTGTTCTGAAAGAGGGATGGCCCCATACCAGAACACTCTGGTCAGCGTTCTCAGCCATTGGCTGAAAGCGCTGATTGAGAGCCAATCTGCAGACGTTTTTCGGTCATGACCTTTCAACGGAAGTTTTGCTGGCTTCTGTCGGACCGGCTGCAGTACACACGAGCCAAATGTCGGCCAGTTTCTACTGAACCGGCCGATGCTGCCCAACATTCGCTCTGTGTGTTCTAGGCTTAAGTTGGCATACAAAGACTGGCAGAATGCAGACAGAGGGTACCGCCTGTCACACTCTTCCAAGTAAGTGAATGGGACCTCCCACAAAGCAAAATCGCCCTTCAGGAGTACAAAAACAAAAGGCATCAGGAGGCGGCCATATCACCTTCTGAACACCTGTAATCCTCCTTTTAATGGCCTCGGAAAGCAATCTATTGTGGATCACTTTTCGGGGGGTTAAAAGACACTGCTGCTAGTATGAAACGGGGACCCGTTGTAAGAGCGGTATTAAACTTAAAACCAAAAATATAATATATTGCAGCTTACCAATCATTAGATGTGGTGGCTAAATCACTTTCATGCTTTACTCCGTTTTCCCCTGGTAATATGGCCAGTAACGTACCTACTGCATTACGGTGCCCCCACTCTGGATGAACGAGCACAGGGGGTACCTTTGGACAGCAGTATTGTCAGTTAGGGGGAAGGGAGTGTTAGATGGACTAGCAGATTTAAATAAACTAACAAACTGAAGCCAAACTCCAGCTAACACTTTATAAGCGGTTAAAACAAACATTTTTTTTTCCCTTTTGTCAATCACAGCCAGTGAGCCAGGAAAGTAAAGGGCATGGCTGAACCAAGGCTCTATGTGTCTTATGCACGAATAGCGCAGGGCTCGGGAGCGACCACGCACCAGTGCCCCATTAGCTTGTGGCTTGCGATTAGGGGCACTCGTCAAGGGGGAAAAGCCAGGAGTGCTGGCGTAGGGGACCCAAGAAGAAGATCAGGGCTGCTCTGTCCAAAACAATTGCACAGAGCAGGTAAGTAAAACACGTTTTTTTTTCCTTTTATAAAGCTGAACCTTTATTACCACTTTAATGCATTTCCTGAAAGAGTTCCACCCGCTCATTTGTCTCCTCTCCCCCTCCGGCGCCGATTGGCATCTTTCGGGGGGGAGGGGGGACAGGATACCTGTCTTTGACAGGTATCCTGTTCCCCCTTCCGGGAGTACGGGCCGCGGCGGGGCTCCCTCCTCCTCTCCCTGTCGCCGGGCCAGTAGGAGAGAGGAGTGGGGCCTCGTGCATGCGCAGTAGGGTTCCCGGGGTGAAGCTGTAAGGCTACACTGCTGGGTACCCTTACCCGCAATGGCGGCGGCAGCACCTGTGTGGGTGCTGCCATGCGGTGCCAACATCTCTGGACTCCAGGACAGGTAAGTGTTCCCTTGTTAAAAGCCAGCAGCTGCAGTTTGTTTTTTTGCGTGAAACACCACTTTAAGCAATCTGTATTTATGAATCTCCACAGATTCAGACAAATCTATGCTCTATTTCTATGAAAAATCTAATTGCTCATCATAATTTGTTCATCTATGTTTGAGTGTAATCTACACAATAAATAAATTGTTCATTTTATTAATACATTTAAGATCACAGCTGAAAGATCTTAATGGATTCAAGAAGACTAATATACAAGAAAATCGATTTTTCCTTGCAGGCAAATTAATAACAATACCAGTTAGAGCCCATTCACACAGGGGCAACACGACTTCCAGCGCGACTTTGGGAGGCAACTTGGACACGACTTGAGTATGAATCACAGTGCGACTTACAACACGACTTGAAGTCGCCTCCAGGACAGGGAGCTGAACATACCGGGCTCTTAGGTCTGGTATGGCTGTTAAGGGGAACCCGCTAAGCCGAAAGAACGGCATAGGGGTCCCCCAAAAATCCATACCAGACCCTTATCCGAGCATGCAGCTGGGCCGGTCAGGAAAGGGGGTGGGGATGAGCGAGCGCCCCCCCCCCCCCACTCCTGAACCGTACCAGGCCGCATGCCCTGCGGCCCCCCCACCCCAAAGCACCTTGTCCCCATGTTGATGAGGACAAGGGCCCCTTCCCGACAACCCTGGCCGTTGGTTGTCGGGGTCTGCGGGCGGGGGGCTTATCGGAATCCGGAAGCCCCCTTTAAAAAGGGGGCCCCCAAATCCCAGCCCCCCACCCTATCCTCCACTATCTACTGCTCTTTTGCCACTCTTTTGCTAGCGGTGGGCCGGTCTTCTCCATCGTCTTCTTCCCTCTTCTCTTCTTCCGAAGTTGACACGACGCTCTCTCCCGCTTTAATGCCATGTACACGGTGTGCAACGACTTATATAGGCATGGGGTGTGGTCACCGGGTGATGTCACCCGGTGACCCCGCCCCTTATGACATCACAGTCCCATCATGCCCCGGGCCGGAGAGAGCAGGGAAGTCAGAAGAGACCCCCGAAGTCGGAAGAAGACCCCCGGAGCTGCCTAATAAATTACTTTAAAAACCTGTGTAGTGTGTTTTTTTATTGACACTTTTTTTCACCCAGGTGAATGGGTAGGGGTACAATGTAGGGGTGGGGGGCCGGGATCTGGGGGCACCCTTATTAAAGGGGGCTCCCGGATTCCGATAAGCCCCCCGCCCACAGACCCCGACAACCAACGGCCAAGGTTGTCGGGAAGAGGCCCTTGCTCTCATCAACATGGGGACAAGGTGCTTTGGGGTGGGGGGGGCCACAGGGCGCCCCCCTTCCCCAAAGCACTCACCCCCCATGTTGAGGGCATGTGGCCTGTTACGGTTCAGGAGGGGGGGGGGGGTGCTCGCTCGTCCCCACCCCCATTCCTGACCGGCCGGGCTGCGTGCTCGGATAAGGGTCTGGTATGGATTTTGGGGGAACCCCCACGCCGTGTTTTCGGCATAGGGAGTTCCCCTTAAAATCCATACCAGACCTAAGGGCCTGGTATGCTCTTGGAGGGGAACCTATGCCGGTTTTTTATTTAAAATTTGGTGTGGAGTTCCCCTTCTGTCGCTCATTGGGAAAGGAAAAAACACATTTTTCCTTTCCCGATGAGCGAGCCAGCTCGGCGCTGGCATATTGCGGTCGCTCTTCCTGGGTAAATTCTTTTCTTGTTCCTGTAAAGTTGCCTCCCTATGAACGGGCATCTGACTTAGAGGCGACTTCCATTGAAATCAATGGGTACAAGTCACCTAGAAGTCGGATTGAAGTAGTACAGGAACCTTTTCTGAAGTCGGAGCGAATGCAGTAGCGTGCATTAAGACGGATCCATTCACTTACATTGATTTTTTTCATGTAGTGCGACTTGAGGTGACTAGGGGCAACTTGAAGTCGGATCCAAAGTTGCCCCTGTGTGAATGGGCTCTTAGCAGAAACAATTGCTTGCTAAATGTTGAGTATACAATAGATGCCACTAATAAAATTATTGTTATTCAAGACTAGAGGTCGACCGATATGGGTTTTTCTCTGGCCGATGCCGATGCCGATATTTAGAAATCGCGGTGGCCGATGGCCGATATGTGATGCCGATTTTTTGGGGCCGATATATTAGGCCGATTTTTTTTTTTTTTTTACCTTCATCTCATAAAATCTAACAGTTAGACCCCTTTCACAATGGGGCGTTTTTCAGGCGCTTTTGGGCTAAAAATAGCACCTGTAAAGTGCCTGTCAAACGGCTCCCCTGCAGTCTCAGTGTGAAAGCCCGAGTGCTTTCACACTGAGGCGATGTGCTGGCAGGATATTAAAAAAAGTCCTGCAAGCAGCATCTTTGGAGCGGTGTATACCACCACTCCTGCCCATTGAAATTAATGCGCACCGCTGTCGAATCGCCTGCAAAGCGTTTCGGCAGCAGCGCTTCAGGGGTGCGTTTAACCCCTTCCTCGGCCGCTAGCTGGGTTATAAGCGACCTGCTAGCAGCCGAATAGCGCCGCTAAAATGACGGTAAAGAGCCGCTAAAACTAGCAGTCTTTTACCGTCAATGCATGCCCGCTCCAGTGTGAAAGCAACCTTCAGTGATACGGAAATTTTTTTACATTTAAACATTTATTAAACAAAACAAACCTCCAATCAGTTCACTTGTATGTAGAATTTAGATAAAAAAAATATAAAAAAAACCTCTCTTAAATATTAAATACACAAAAACAGGTAATCAAAACTTCTGGATGAAAAAAAATGGGCTAACTTTACTGCTTAGTTTTTTTTTTAAATTTATTAGTGTATTTTTTTTTTTTTAAATTACATTTGAAAGACCGCTGCGCAAATACCGTGTGACATAAAATATTGCAACAACCGCTATTTTATTCCCTAGGGTCTCTGCTAAAAAAAATATATATAATGTTTGGGGGTTCCAAGTGATTTTCTAGCAGAAAATACTGGATTTTTACTTGTAAGCAACAAATGTCAGAAAAGATTTAGTCTTTAAATGGTTAAACTGAGAACTTCTACACACGGAATTTAGTTCATTCAGAAGTGTAAACATTGTATCCTTCAGGTTCTTTTTATCAGATTTGGCAGGCTGCCCAGAGAGGGGGGAAGTCGCTTCACACAGACAACTTACACTGACTTCTATTACAGAAGTCTTTTGCAAGTCGCGCTGAAGCTATATCGGCTTTTTTATCAGCACAATCGGCCGATGCCGATTAAGTAAAAAACACCAAATATCGGCCGATATATCGGCCGGCCGATATATCGGTCGACCTCTATTCAAGACATTACAAATGTTTTTATTTCCCCACCCTGCAGTATTATACAGACGTTGGCGTGAAACCAGTAGTGAAAGATCAACATCAGATTCCAGCAAAGGGGAATTCCTAAGTATGGGAGCGAGGGAGTAAAAAAAAGCATAAATATCATTTTTACAAGCTTCAGACAAGCAGGTGAGAGCTGAACATAACCGCCAAGCTTTCCACTGCTGACATCGCCAACAACTAATAATACTCTCCCTTAGGTATGTAGGTAAGGTCTTGCTAGCAGAATGTGGCCTGCAAATTACAGGCATGGTGTTCGAAAATGAAAGTGTATAGGGATTATTTCAAGACAAAGAATATATCCACTTCAGTTCTGCTGCATTCACAGGGGAATGAAGCGTACAATAGTGTTACTGTTCTTGTTAATAATACAGTGGATGTTATGAATTACTCACATGATTAGAGCTTCCCATTCAAAGAAGTTCTCTTCATTAATGGGGCCTGAAAGACAGTAATAATAATTATACAGAAAACTTTGTCCAATCACAACACAAAGGAACTTTGATAATGAGAATTGCTTTAACATTTTCTATCTGCTGCAAATACTTTATCCAGTTTAACATTAGAGGGAAAGCATTTTGTATTTTCAGTAATTATATATTTTAAGTTTTTACAGTTTTAACTTAAAGCCCAACTCCAGATCTATAGCATTTTTATTTTTTTATTTTTTTTTACTAGCAATGGCGGCGATCTATGATTTTTATTGTGACTGTGACATTATGTCGGACACATCAGACAATTTTGACACATTTTTGGAACCATTGGCATTCAATTGCGATCATATAGTAATTAATTGCATTGATTACTGTAAAAATGTCACTGGCAGTGAAGGGGTTAACACTAGGGGGCAATCGAGGGATTAACTGTGTTTCCTGGGAGGTGATTCTAACTGAAGGGGGAGGGGACTGACTGGAGGTAGTGACGGATCGTGGTTCCTAGCTAATAGGAACACACAATCTGTCACTCCTGTCAGAACAGAACAGGGAAGTGTGTGTCCCTGCTCTGTCTCTCCTGCTCATGATCGCTCGTGGCCGGCGGTCATCGCGACCATCGGCCACGAGCACCAGAACCCGCGCTGTGCAGCGGGCGCGCGCGCTGCTATCCTGACCCCGCGAGCTGACGTATAGCTATGACGGCTCGCGCAGGGGAGCCAACCTACCGCAGTATAACTGCGGCGGTTGGTTGGGAAGCGGTTAAAGTGATACTAAAGCCTTGTTTTTTTAGTTAGAAAAAAAACAAATATGTTATACTTACCTGCTCTGTGTAGTGGTTTTGCACAGAGAAGCCCCGATCCTCCTCTTCTCGGGTCCCCTCTTCTGTGCTCCTGGCCCCTCCCTCCTGCTGAGTGCCCCCACAGCAAGCAGCTTGCTATGAAGGCCCCGAGCCGAGCTGCAGCTCCCGGGGGCTATTCAGATACAGAGCCACGACCCGGCCCCCTTTCCCTCCTCATTGGCTGGCTGACTTTGATTAACATCAGCAGGAGCCAATTGCTCTGCGCTGCTGTCTAAGCCAATGAGAAAGGGAGTCCCAGGCAGCCGAGACACCCCTGCAACATCATTGGATCTAGATGGGGCTCAGGTAAGTATTGGAGGGGCTGAGGGGGGTGCTGGACACAGAAGGCTTTTTATCTTAACCGCTTCAGCCCCGGAAGAATTTACCCCCTTCCTGACCAGAAAGTTTTTTTGCGATTCGGCACTGCGTCCCTTTAACTAGCAATTGAGCGGTCATGCGACGTTGTACCCAAACAAAATTGACGTCCTTTTTTTCCCACAAATAGAGCTTTCTTTTGGTGATATTTGATCGCCTCTGCAGTTTTTATTTTTTGTGCTATAAACAAAAAAAGAGCGACAATTTTGAAAAAAACACAATATTTTGTAATTTTTGCTATAATAAATATCCCCCCTTTTTTTTAAAAAAAAGCTAATTGTTTAGGCCGATATGTATTCTTCTACATATTTTTGGTAAAAAAAAAAAAATCGCAATAAGCGTATATTGATTGGTTTGGGCAAATGTTATAGCGTCTACAAAATAGGGGATAGATTTATAGCATTTTTATTATTATTATTTTTTTACTAGTAATGGCGGCAATCTGCGATTTTTATCGTGACTGCGACATTATGGTGGACATGTCAGGCAATTTTGACACATTTTTGGAACCATTGGCATTAATACAGCGATCGTTGTGATTAAAAATGTATTGATTACTGTAAAAATGTCACTGGCAGTGAAGAGGTTAACACTAGGGGCGGTGAAGGGGTTAACTGAGTTCACTGCTACGTGATTCTAACTGAAGGGGGAGGGACTAACTACAGGAAGTGACAGATCGTGGTTCATAGCCAATAGGAACACACGATCTGTCACTCCTGTCAGAACAGAACAGGGAAGTGTGTGTTTACACACACTCGTCCCTGTTTGGTGTCTCCTGGTCACAATCGCTCATGGCCGGTGGTCATCGCGACTGTTGGCTGCGAGCATCGGCACCCCCGCTATGCAGCGGGCGTGCACGCGCTTTTCGGACCCCGCCAGCCAACGTACAGCTAAGTGGTTTTGCGCAGGGGAGCAAACCTGCCGCAGTATAACTGCAGCGGCTGGTCCGGAAGCGGTTATTGTATAGAATGCTTCTGCCTTTACAACTACTTTAGCTTACTAGCTTAGGCTGCAATACTTATCTTCAATCCACAGTTGTACCCTGTAGTACTTCCTCTTCACCACAAGATGTCCTCTGTAGGTTTGATAATGCCCAGCCTCATTCATCCCGGAAGACTGAGGGCATACAGTGAACGCAGGACATCATGGAACTACCTCCAGAGGGGGCATCACCACAGCATCTTTCATTTATAGTGTATTGATGAAGAGAGAGGCACTGACATGATGGTCAGTACTGCTCTCTGCATTATCAAAGGAGCACCTACTGCTAGGAAAAGACCTAGAAGGAAAAGGACCCAACCAGCCTGAAGCAAAGCATACTACAAGGTGGCTGAGCCTGGAGTTGGGCTTTAAATATAGAGATTTATATATCAACAGATAAAGGAAGCAAGCACTCATTCTTCAATCCCATTGCTTCCCTTGGACCCCTTTCACACTGAGGTGGTTTTCCGGCATTTTAGAGCTAGAAATAGCATCTGTAAAGTGCCTGAAAACCACCTCCCATTCATTTCAGTGTGACTTTTCACACTGGGCCGGTGCATTAACAAAAGTCCTGCAAGCAGCATCTTTGGGGCGGTTTAAGAGCACTATTTAGCGCTCCCAAAACACTCTGCTCATTGTAATGATTGGGCAGCGCTTCCAAAGCGCCTGAAAAAAGATTCAGAAGCGCCGCAACACGGGCGCTTTTAACATCTTCTTTGGGGTTAAAAGCGCCCACAAGCTGCCGAAAAGCGCTGCTTAAATAGCAGTAAAGTGCCGCTAAAACGAGCATTGCTTTACCGCTAATGCACGGGCAGCCCCAGTGTGAAAGGGGTCTTAAGAAGTGCTGAGACAGGATATGAGCCAAACAGAGCGTGCCAATGCTTATACCAACTCAAAAACTTAAAGCGGAACTTTACCCATAACAACTTGATAAAAAAATAATGTTTCTTGCTGGAGGCTGCCATTTTGTTGAAGCCCAGAGCCCCTGAACAACAACATAAAGCGGAACTAAACCCATCGATTTGACGGTTTCAAAAACCGGTTACATTCCTGAAATGCCAGAAATTACTGTGACATTTGCTTGTGTCCTCAACCAGTGTCATAACTGATCACATGTGCAGCACCATGATAGTTGCAAACAGAAGCAGCTTTCTTGACTATAAAGGATAGAAGGGTTTGATTCTGCTTTAAGGCTGTCAGCAGATCAGCAGCTATAAATTCAGCAATGCCTAAAAATAAATAGAGAGCAACTGAGCATGTGCAGAGCAGGGTGAGACAGTGTATTACTGGATTCTAACCACTTGCTTACTGGACACTTAAACCCCCTTCCTGCCCAGGCCAACTTTCAGCGCTGTCACACTTTGAATGACAATTGCGTCGTCATGCTACACTGTACGCATATGAAATTGAATGAATATGAAATTGAATTTGTTTCACACGAATAGAGCTTTCTTTTGGTAGTATTTAAAGCGGAGTTCCACCCAAAAATTGAACTTCCGCTGTCCAGGTTCCTCCCCCCCTCCGGTGTCACATTTGGCACCTTTCAGAGGGGAGCAGATACCTGTCTAATACAGGTATTTGCTCCCACTTCCGGTGAAAGATCGCCGCGGTATACGCAGCAATCTACGCCATGTCCGGCCCCTCCTCCGTCCCTCCCAATGTCTTCTGGGAGACACACAGGTCCCAGAAGATAGCAGGGACCACTCAGAATGTCCAGCGCGACTCGCGCATGCACAGTAGGGAACCAGGCTGTGAAGCAGCAAGGCTTCACTTCCTGGTTCCCTTACTAGCAATGCGGGCGCCTCCACCCGGAGCTGAGGGATGGGTCGGCTTTGGGTGAGGACATCGTGGGCGCCCTGGACAGGTAAGTGTCTGTTTTAAAAGTCAGCAGCTGCAGTATTTGTAGCTGCTGACTTTAAATTTTTTTTTTTTTAGACAAAAAAAAAAAAAAAGACCAAAATTATTAAAAAAAAAAAAAAGTTTTCATAGTTTTTATAAAATTTTGCAAACAGGTAATTTTTCTCCTTCATTGATGTGCGCTGATGAGGCTGCACTGATGGGCACTGATAAGTGACACTGGAGGGCACTGGTAGGTGATACTGATAGGAAGCACTGATAGGTGGCACTGATTGGCAGCACTGGTGGGCAATTATAGGTGGCACTGGTTGGCACTGCTCAGCAGAACTTATGGGCACTGGTAGGTGGCACTGGTGGGCACTATTGAGGCTGCAGTGGCTCTCCGTATGCGGGACCGATGTCCCGTTTACACAAGTCGGTAATTGGCTTTTTCTTTTTGTCCTCACGCTGTCAGCCGATTACCGTCCTCTGTTTACATCACGTGATCAGCTGTCAGGCTGACAGCTGATCATGTGGAAAGGGGCCGGGATCTCACGGGGGGGCACGCAGGCAGCTCATGCATGGGAGGACATGCATGGGACGCCCTCCTGGCAATTTAGGCCCACGCTGTAGCTGTCTTTTGGCTATACCCTGTTTCCCCGAAAATAAGACCTAGCGTGATTGTCGGTGATGGCTGCAATATAAGCCCCACCCCCCAAATAAGCTCTACCCTGTTTCCTTGAAAATAAGCCCTACCCTGAAAAGAAGACCTACAAGGACTTTAACTAGGGCTTATTTGGGGGATAGGGCTTATATTGCAGCCATCACCGACAATCACGCTAGGTCTTATTTTTGGGGAAACAGGGTAGCACGGGCGCAAAGAGGTTAACCGCTTGCCGACCAGCTGCCGTCATTATAATGCGGCAGGTCGGCTCTCCTGCGCAAAATGCTATAGATGTATGTCGGTCTTTGCACAGGAGTTAGCGGGCACGCACGCGCCACCGCGCGCTGTGGAAGCGTGACCACGGGTCTGGCGGACTCTATGTCTGCTAGCGACCCGCAATCATGGTGTACAGAGGCAGAATGGGGAACTGCCTGTGTAAACAAGGCGAAACCCCGTTCTGCCAGATGACATGTCAGAGATCTTCTGTTCCCAGTGATCTCTGCCATGTCCCTCGTAGCCCATTAACCCTACAATTAGAACACACCCAGGGAACACACTTAACCCTTTGTTGCCCCTTAGTGTCTTCCCTGCCAGTGTAATTTTTACATTGATCAGTGTATTTTTATAGCACTGATCAATGTAATAATGTCACTGGTCCCCAAAAAGTGTCATTTGGGGTCAGATTTGTCCGCTGCAATGTCGCAGTCATGATAAAAATCACAGATCGCCGCCATTACCAGTAAAAACAATAAAAAAAAAAAATAAAGGTCCCTAAATCTATCCCATAGAAGAATATATAACGGCCTAAACAGATGAATAAATTAATTTTTTTTATATATTTTAATGGATATGAATTATAGCAGAAAGTAAAAAATATTTTTTTTTTCAAAATTGGTGGTCTTTTTTTGTTTATAGCGCAAAAAATAAAACCGCAGAGGTGATCAAATACCACCAAAAGAAAGCTCTATTTTGTGGGTAAAAAAAGGACGTCAATTTTGTTTGGTTACATTTATTTTCAGGTCCACTTCAATTTTGTTAGTGTATCTAAATTTGCTAGTACATCTAACACTCCCTCCCCCCTCCCAGACTGACATTGCTGCTGTCCAAAGGTGCCCCCTGTTCTCCTTCGTCCAGAGTGGAGGCACTCTAATACAGGGGGTGTGTTATTGGCTAGATTATCAGGTGAGAACAGAGTGAAAAAGCTGAGTTAGACTTACCGGTAACTCCTTTTCTGAGAGTCTTCCAGGACAGCCCATGAGACCTTGGGCTCCTCCTACCAGGACAGGAAACACGTCACCCCCACCAGATAAAAGGGCGGTCCTCCAGGCCCATGTCAGTATTCTCAAGAACCGTAGGACCCTGCAAAACATATGCATAATACACATAACTTCAGACAATACCGGGTGGGAATCCGGCTGTCCTGGAAGACTCTCAGAAAAGGAGTTACCGGTAAGTCTAACTCAGCTTTTCTCCAAGCGTCTTCCAGGACAGCCCATGAGACGATGAGCCAGAACTTACCAGTCTAGGGAGGGACAACTGCCTGAAGGACCTTACGACCAAACGCCTGCTCCTGAGCTGATAGGAGATCCAGGCGATAATGTTTAATGAAGGTCGAGTAACTGGACCAAGTGGCAGCCCTGCAAATTTGTTCCGGTGAGGCACCAGCCCTCTCAGCCCAAGACGTAGACAAGGATCTAGTTGAGTGCGCAGTAACAAAAGGTGTAGGGACCTCCCTAATTTTGTAAGCTTCCAAGATGGCTTGCTTTATCCATCTAGCCAATGTGGCTTTAGATGCACTATTCCCCTTGTGAACTCCAGAAAAGAGGACAAACAAGGCATCAGTTTTCCTAAAGGTCTTCGTGACCTCAAGATAGACCAAGAGAATCCTTCTTACATCTAGAAAACTAAATTTTCTTTCTAAGTCGCCCTGTGGCGAACTACAAAAGGTTGGCAATACAATGTTTTGAGATTGGTGGAATGTACTTGCCACCTTGGGCAAAAAACCTGGATCGGTTCGTAACACAACTCGATCCTCAAAAATCGTGAGGAAGGGCTCCCTAACTGATAGGGCCTGCAACTCACTTACCCTACGAGCTGAGGTAACAGCTATAAGGAACACAGTTTTTAATGTAATTTAACTGACATACTTTCCAGAGGTTCAAACGGAAATTCTACCAGAGTTTGAAGTACTAGGGACAGATCCCACGTTGGACAACTTCTCACTACTACTGGCCTGGCCCTAGAGATAGATTTGTGGCTATAGTGGGATTTTCCAGGAGAGAAAACTGGAGGAACACACTAATAGCTGCCGCCTGTACCTTTAAGGTACTAACAGAAAGACCTTTGTCGACACCCTCTTGGAAAAATTCCAAAATAGACGGAATATCATGAGTTAATCTATCATTTTCAGATAACCATGAGTTAAACCTTTTCCAAACTTTGGAATATATGGCTCTAGTAACTGGCTTCCTGCAATTAACGAGAGTCCTGACTACTTTGTCAGAGAACCCATGGGCGCTCAGTATCTTTTCTTCAGATACCAGGCCGTCAAGTTTAAGGAAACCACCTGAGGGTGTGATACTGGACCCTGCAATAATAGGTCTTCCCTTTTCGGAAGACTCCACGGAGGCTCTGAAACCAGAGACTGTAGCAGGGAAAACCATGGCCTCTTGGGCCAAAACGGGGCAATTAGAATCAGATCTGTCTCTTCCAGCCGAAACTTCCGGAGGACTTCTGGAATCAGCCTGATTGGCGGAAAGGCATAACATAGGCCTGGAGGCCACGGGTTCACCAGAGCATCGATCCCCAAGACTTGGTCTGCCGGGTTCATGGAAAAAAATATCTCCGTCTTGCGGTTGTTTCGGTTTGCGAACAAATCCGCTACCGGATAACCCCATCTCTTGGTGAGGTCTGCAAAGACTTCGGGATGAAGGGACCAGTTGTCTCGGTCTATCCTGTGACGGCTGAGATAATCTGCCAGGCAATTGTTTTTCCCCTTCAGGTGTACAGCAGAAATGGAGGCTAGATTCCCCTCTGCCCATGAAAGGATCTCCTGGGCAATGGACTGAAGCCTCCAGCTTCTCGTGCCTCCCTGCTTGTTGATATACGCGACTGTCGCTATATTGTCTGACAGGATTTGGAGGTTGTGACCCCTGATCTCCATCTGAAAAGACTGGAGGGCTCTCTGGACTGCAAGCAGCTCTCTTTGATTGGATGAGGCCCTTGCCTCCTCTGGGGACCACTCTCCTTGTGCTACTGCATTGCTGAGGTGGGCCCCCCATCCCCAGGAACTCGCATCCGTGGTAATCCTTCGGGAAATGGGAAAGGACCATGGGAGACCTCCTGCTAGGTGCTGACCAGCTCTCCACCACCACAGGCTTCTTTTTATCCTGTCGGGAAGCCAGATCCTTGACTCCAGGGACCTTACGTCCCCGTCCCAGTTTCTTAAAAGAAACCTTTGTAACGGACGCTGACGGAGTCTCGCCCATGGTACTGCTGGAAAACATGAGGTCATAAGACCCACTGCCCTCGACACCTGTCTCAGAGAGACCGACTGGTTGGTCTGCAATGTTGACATAGTCTGGAACACTTTGGTAATCTTCTCCTGAGGAAGAAAAACTCTTTGGTTCACGGAGCAAAAATCGTAACCCAGATAAGTTACTTTCTGGGCCGGAATCAAGGACGATTTTTCTTTGTTTATTAGCCAGCCTAGGGACTGTAAGAAGTCCTGTACAGCCTGGAGATCTTCCAACAGCCTTTGGTATGATTTTGCCACTATCAGGAGGTCGTCTAAGTAAGGGATAACCGTTATTGCCTTTAATCTTAGAGGAGCCAGCACTTCCCCCAACACCTTCGTAAAGATGCGTGGGGCTGAGGAAAGACCGAAGGGGAGGGCCTGAAATTGAAAATGTCGGGTCCCCATACCCGTCTTCACTGCCGATCTCAAAAACTTTTGGAAGGCTGGATGGATAGGGATGTGAAGATAAGCATCCCTTAAGTCCAACGTGGCCATAAAGCAGTTTGGGTATAGTAGGTTTTTGATTGTAAAAACAGTCTCCATACGGAAATGCTTGTATCTGATGGACTTGTTTAAGGTCCGGAGATTCAGGATAAGTCGAAACTTTCCTGCTGGCTTTCTGACCACAAATACATGGGAATAGAATCCCTTGCCCCGCTCCGATCGAGGAACAGGAATCAGGACTTTTTGATCTAATACGTCTCCGATCTGGAGACCCAGAGCCCTTGCTTTCTCCCGATCTTGTGGAGGAAATGTGACCAACAAACGTTCTGGTGGTTGGTGAACAAACTCCAGCCTGTACCCGTTGGTCACTAGGTCCAGGATGAAGGGGCTCAGAGTGACTGCTGCCCACTGTGGGATGAAGGCCCTCAATCTCCCTCCCACCGGGGAACACAAGTCACTGCGGCTTGGCGGGCTGTTGAGGAGGGTTAAATAGCACTCCCCCTTTGCCTCTGCCTTTGTGCCCAGTCCAATGCTTTTTCGGCCTGCTGTCCTTTTCTCTATGATTCTGTTGCCTGTTTTGGCCACGAAAAAATTTTCTGGCTGTCTGAACTCTCTTTTTCTCTGGAAACGCCTTTTTCTTATCAGCCGTGCGTTCCAGTGCCTCCTGTAGACCTGGGCCAAATAAATGATCGCCAGTTAAAGGAAGGCCACAAAGGCGCAACTTGGAGGCCGAGTCCCCTGACCAGGTCTTAAGCCAAAGGCTTCTCCTGGCCGAGTTCACTAGAGCCGAAGTCATGGCTGACATTCTTACCGACTCAGCGGAAGAATCTGCCAAAAAACCCACTGCCTGAAATAGGAGAGGAAAAGACTTTAAAATTTGCTCTCTGGAGGTACCTGCTGACAGATGTGACTGAATCTGAGTCAACCAAACCTCCAGATTTCTGGCCACACAAGTGGAAGCCAAAGCTGGTTTCAGGTTTCCAACTGCTGAGTCCCAGGCTCTGTGGAGAAGGATATCCCCCCTCTTGTCCATCGGATCCTTAAGCGTACCCATATCATCAAACGCCAGGTCCGAGTTTTTTGAAACTTTTGAAAGAAGTGCGTCTAACTTGGGATTCTTATTCCATGGCTGCGCAGTGTCCTCATCAAAAGAAAACCTCCTTTTTAGGTTACTGGAGAAGAATGGTTTTCTCTCAGGATTATCCCATTCCAGTTTAATAGTATCAACCAAAGAACTATGAACTGGAAACACTCTTGATTTTCTCTTATGTAATCCTTTATACATAAGATCATGTTTGAATAACTGAACCTCTTCCTCTTTTAATTCAAGGGTAGTATAGATAGCCTTTAATAAGTCATCTACATCCTCAACAGATAACTTAAATCTTGAGCCTCGAGTGGATTCTCTATCTCTGGGCTCTGTATCTGACCCTGATTCTTCCAGAGAAGAACGGGTAGATCTGACCTCAGCCTCAGAGTCTTCACTCTCTGCCTGCTGCGGAGTGCTTACTGACGCCTTCAGTGAAGACGGACTCTCTTCTGGAGTCTGGAGCTTGTCAATAAGCGTTCTAAAGGAACTGAAGGTGGACGCAAGCTCATCCCTAACAGAAGTAAGCATCTTCTGGCAAGAGGCAACCGGGTCATCCTTTACTAGGCCTTCTATACAGGTGCGACAAACTGCTTTGCTCCATGAGGAGCTCAATTTGTTTGCGCAAACCGCACATTTCCTTTTAAGTGGCTGCGCTTGGGCCTTGTCCTGAGTCTTGGTCTGCAAAACAAAATAAATGACCCACAATGTAATTAAAGCCACACAATCACTCCGTAACACCACGTGCAGGAGGGAGGAAATGTGTCCCCTTACACCCACTACTACAGAGGGGGGAGGGGGAGGGAACACTCACAAGGATAGTAAGGTGGTGACAGAACACCCCAGGCTTACCTGTGAGGTGCTGGTGTTGGGAACTGCATCCGCTGCCTGTGCAGGTACTGCAGGAGGATCCATTCTGCCCCTCTTGGTCATCCACAGCCTGGCTGCTTAACACCAACAAAAACACCAGCAGCTAGCGTTCTCTGTTCGCGCCGTTTATGAAGACTGGAACCTCGTCTCCGGCGCCCGATGATGATGTCATATGCCCCGGAAGTAACCCTCTCCAGGCACTTCCTGTGGGCCAGCTTGGAGCGCAATAGCTCCGCCCCCTCGAACGCTGCGGCTTCCTCCATTCCTTGCTCAGATCAGCCAGGCTGTCGGCAGGGAAGGACAACCGAAGCTCAGCTGAGCTAGAGTGCAATGCACTGCGCTAGGGGCACGACCTCACACCGGTCCTGGCCCTCTCCAGGCACTGAGGACAGAGAACAGCAACACAGCCAACCTCCCCAGCGGTGCGCTGCTTCTGGCAGAGGAAGAGGTAAGTGATATGCCCCAGAAAAAAGGCCATACAAAGCCCCTGCTTATAAGGCCTATGGGAGCAGGTTCCATGAACATGTTACCCCCCGTCCGGAGGAAACACAAATAACTGACATGGGCCTGGAGGACCGCCCTTTTATCTGGTGGGGGTGACGTGTTTCCTGTCCTGGTAGGAGGAGCCCAAGGTCTCATGGGCTGTCCTGGAAGACGCTTGGAGAAAAAAGCCTACAAAAAGAAAACTATAGCCACTACACCTTAGAATTGATAAGCTGCAATATATACATTTTTGGTTTTGGGTGTAATACCACTTTAGGCATGGTAAACTTGGAAATACAACTTCTATGGATGAAGTCTTAAACATATGTTCAGCAATGAAGACTTACCTGCCACAATCCCTTCCGGTGGGTTTAATGTCAGCTCTGAAAATAAACATACAAATAGGTAAATTAGACCAGTGGTAATTCTTTGTTGACATGACAAGTAAAAAATAATTCTGAAAACTTTAGACTGGTGGCTTCAGATATTAATGAATTCAATCAGTCATTGTAAATTTGAATCTGAAGTGTCATTTTTTTTTTTAAAAGCACATATACCTAGCAATAATATGCAAAGCTTTAGTCTAATATACACAAAAATCAGAAAAACTATCTTTGAATTCTAGTATATTGGCTTTCATTTAAAAAAAGCCTTCAAAGCGACCCTGTCACAATATAAAAAACACAAAAAAAATTTCTTTGAAAAGAAGAAGATATTATACTTTCCGATTTTCAAGAGCTATAGTGCCTGGAAGAATCCTCTTTAGGCCCCTTGCAGACAGAGCGGACTCCACCAAGCGGATCCGCCTACTCAGCGGGGCATCTGTCCACGGATCCCTGCTGAGCAGGCGATTGAGTGTCCACTCCGTTATGCAGAGCGGACACAGACACAACCCGCTCTTCTCTATTGGGCCATTGAATAGAAATTGATTATTTGTCCGTTTGCATCTGACTGTCATCCGATCTGATGGACAGATGGGGAGGGAATACCCATTCATCTGTTTTTACTGGAGTGGACAGGATCGAATGATGGAGGGTGTCAGAAGACACATGTCCCCTGACATCAACTGCTCTATAGAGGTCTATGGATGGTCCGAATGGGTCCAACTAAAAAACTGACAGGCGGACTCGATCTGTCTATCACTGTGAAAGGGGCCTTACCTAGCACACTTCTCTGAATGTCATTTTCCTGGTCTCCCACTAAGCACTGTGGTTACTTCTGCCAGCCCCCTACATCGCTCCAGACACAGAGGACCCTTAGGGGGCAGGTGGGAGACCAGAAATCAAACCCTCCTGGAAGTGTCTCGGATGAAGAGGATTCTTCGGACAGCATAGCATAGATACAAATATCTAGACCACAGGTGGCAAACACAAGGCCCGTGGGCCGAATCCGGCCCGCCAGGACTTGTCATGTGGCCCACGCCACCTATTTGGTCTCCCATGCAACAAAAGTAAACATCCTCCATCACGCAAGCGGCGCCGGCTTTGTGTGAGCACATGCACGGCCAGACAATCTCCAAGTCAACATATCCCGCTCTCTCTCCTCAGTCCCTCTGGCAGAGCCAGCTGTTTCCGAGCTGAGCGCATGCACAGTTGGCCCGTCAGTGTCGGAGGTTCCTGGCAGCTCCAACTGCTATGTTTTTTTTTGTCTAGCGGGTTGCAGCCTGAGAGCAGGCTATTTGAGGACTTGCTGTAGTGTTGTGGTGCTGAACACAGAGATCCTCACACAGAGGGAGATACCAGAGCTGGGCCAGGTAGGAAAGAGCACAGATGTGAGAGTTTTTTTTGGGGGGGGGGGGTTGAGGGCTGCGGAGGCAGAGGTGGGAGGATGGAAGGAGAGTGGAGGGTGCAGAGGTCAGATGTTGTACACTGTGCATAGCATACTCCTGTACCCTGCACTCCGTACACAGCAAACTCCTGTACCTTGTACCCTGCACTCCATACACAGCAAACTCCTGTACCCTGCACTCCGTACGCAGCAAACTCCTGTACCTTGCACTCTGTACGCAGCAAGCTCCTGTACCCTGCACTCCGTACGCAGCAAGCTCCTGTACCCTGCACTCCGTACGCAGCAAACTCCTGTACTCTGCACTGCGTAAGCAGCAAGCTCCTGTACCCTGCACTGCGCACATAGCAAGCTCCTGTACCCTGCACTCCGTACGCAGCAAACTCCTGTACCCTGCACTCCGTAAGCAGCAAGCTCCTGTACCCTGCACTCCGTACGCAGCAAACTCCTGTACCCTGCACTCCGTACGCAGCAAACTCCTGTACCCTGCACTCCGTACGCAGCAAACTCCTGTACCCTGCACTCCGTACGCAGCAAACTCCTGTACCCTGCACTCCGTACGCAGCAAACTCCTGTACCCTGCACTCCGTACGCAGCAAACTCCTGTACCCTGCACTCCGTAAGCAGCAAACTCCTGTACCCTGCACTCCGTACCCAGCAAACTCCTATACCCTGCACTCCGTACACAGCAAGCTCCTGTACCCTGCATTCCGTACACAGCAAACTCCTGTACCCTGCACTCCATATGCAGCAAACTCCTATACCCTGCACTCTGTAAGCAGCAAACTCCTGTACCCTGCACTCCATAAGCAGCAAACTCCTATACCCTGCACTCCGTAAGCAGCAAACTCCTGTACCCTGCACTCCGTACGCAGCAAATTCCTGTACCCTGCACTCCGTAAGACCAGTAATAAACAAATGCAGTGTCAATTATTTATGATAATAAAGAGTGGACACATAGTCCTACAGATACAACCGGCCCTTTGAGGGCAACCATACTGCTGATGCGACCCCTGATGAATTTGAGTTTGACACCCCTCATCTAGACCATTTAAAGGACAGAGACGTGCCCTTTACAAAAGCTGGCCATAGATGATGGGATTTTCTTTCATTGCATTCAATTCCCCCATTAACACAGTCAGTGTTGATGGAGAAATCTTTCCCGTGGAGCTATTGTGTTCCCCTGGCAGGGGGGCTTGAGGAGCCGACCCGGCAAGGAGAATACAGTGATTATTGTTAGCGGCTGGATTGACTTGTGTACAATCAACCTGCCCGTACATGGTTCGAATCTCGGCTGGTCCCTGCTGAACAGGATGAGATTTGAACCATCATTGGCCGATTTAAAAGAACAGAAGGAAGCAGGCCCAGTGTAACAAAGGGATAAAAGAAAAACTTGGAAAACTGGCCTTTATTAAAACTCACATTCTACAGCTCACTCTATGTACACTCAAAACAAGTATTTAAAGTGGTATTAAAGTCTTTTTTTTTGCTAACAGGCGGGTTATTTTATGACAGAAGAGACCCTATCAGTATCTTCTGTCATAATTGCTTCCTCCCGTCTGTCAGCTATCACGTACTGTGAGCCGCGCATGCATACTCTGAGCCGCGTACTGCACCCAATCTGTGCCGTGGTGATGTGACTCCCATGCGCATGCACAGGTGTGACTTCATCATGGCTGAACAGACGTAACCTAGAAGGAAGGCTGGGTGCGAAGATGGAAGTGCCCGAGACCCGCAGGATCAGGGGCAGTGCATCACTGGAGGGCACATTAGGACAGGTAAGTCTGTCATAATGTGCTAATATGGGGAGCATGCTAGCAAATTATGATGTAACCCACCTCGGGGCCAATATATTTAAATAAAAAATATAAAAACCCTTTTCTACCACTTTATTATGTGTGGATGGTATTTAATATGATGGTTACAAAATAAAGAACATACAATACATCTCCTTGCCTATCATTTTTCTAATACACATCCCGCAGTTTATGGAAGCACAGAAAGAAGAATGTTGTCATAGGATGTCTCGCTTGATAATGAGCTGGCACAGAACACAGAAATTTCAAAGACTAGAGCCTACTCTCTTACCCACATCCCATTTATAATTACTATTTTGAAGTTGTGCCTTGTTTACATCTATTATTAGTAGAGGGGCTTTGTGCTCATGTGGTTTCTACCTTCAAACCTTTCCCCTGGATCTTTGAAGTTTGGAGATGTCGTGACTTAATAGCCAGAATACTAAAGAATGGATAAACTCATAAGACAAGCGATGGAGTCAGCTGTTTGTCACTCAGCTGCAGGACATAAGCGTCAGACCTCTGACTCAGAGGGTGCAATGCAACAAGGCTGGACAGTTACAAATGTAACCATGCTTATACCAGATGGAAGTCTTTAGATATAAAGCAGCAGCCCGTGACAGACAGCAAAAAAGACGGCTGACCTAAAAGTAACAATCAGTCTGAGTCAGGTCTTTAATTATAAGGGGCTACATTAGCAAATATATCCTCTCCTTTGTAAAAAAAACAAACCAAAAAACAAAAAAAACAACTTCTACAAGGGTAAATGGAGCCTTCCTCACTTATAACTATGTAGCTGTACAAACAATCTATAATATAAAAGAAAAACAAAAAAAGCAAGATAAAAGGATGCACAGAAGGACACAATAACCTATTTAAAAGATGTGGATAGTGTTTGTTTTACATATATCCTATTGGGCAAAAAATTACAACTGCAAAAATATTTTTCTTTTTGGTTTAGTCTGGTAATTATGAAATATCACTTATTTAAATGAGTGTTAAGCCAAAATTTCCTCAGCAATTTAAAAAGTGGGTAAAGATTAGAAACCCTCTTGGGTTTTTAGTCCCATTTGGAGCTCCACTGGAGTAATATACTCTCACTTGAGCTGGCCATAAAATAGTAGATTTTTACAATTTTTACAGTACGTTTGAATGTCTTTTGAAAGTACTTTAAAATGTAATTTGCTTTTAAGGTTCATTTTGGGAATTAATGTAATTTCCCGAAGGAAAACCGCACACACTTATTCCCTGTACACACGGTCGGACATTGATTGGACATTCCGACAACAAAATCCATGGATTTTTTCCGATGGATGTTGGCTCAAACTTGTCTTGCATACACACTGTCGCACAAAGTTGTTGAAAAATCCGATCGTTCTGAGCGCGGTGACGTAAAACACGTACGTCGGGACTATAATCGGGGCAGTAGCCAATAGCTTTCGCCTCTTAATTTATTCTGAGCGTGCGTGGAACTTTGTGCATCGGATCTGTGTACACACGATCTGAATTTAACCGATCGGATTTTGTCGGAAAATTTTATAGCCTGCTCTCAAACTTTGTGTGTCGGAAATTCCGACGGAAAAAGTCAGATGGAGCCCACACGTGATCGGAATTTCCGACAACACAATCCGATCACACTTTTTCCGTCAGAAAATCCGACCGTGTGTACAGGGCATTGCAAATCTGTTCAACATTTTCCATCCTGCTCCTTCGAATTTTCTTGTCACTGAAGTAAAAAACAAATGTTGTTTTAACCCAACTGATGATTCGAAAGTCAAACAATTGGTCCTGAAATTAAAGTGTTTGCAAGAAATACTACTAGTGTATGGCCAGCTTCACTGTCTTGCTGGTAACTGTTTAACCAGACAGGGAGTAAGGAAAAATCTGCAACGTAGATAAAAACAGAAACAAAAAATCTAAGAGAAATTAGGTGTCTAAAGCCACATACATACAATCGGATTTTCCGACATTGTGTGTTGACAGACTGTTGGCCTAAAATCCGACCTTTTGTACGCTCCATCGGACAATTGTGGTCGGATTTTCCACTGACAAATGTTGGATGGCAAGCTTATAAATGCATGCTCGGAATTAATGCTCACCAAACACAACATTAGCAGAAGGTACCCAAAGGGTGGCGCTAAAGAGCTGAAAAACCACGTGGTGCATCACTGCGTTTGTCTTTGTTGGTCGACAGTTGTGTGCGTTTCTATGCAAGACAAGTTCTTGGCCAATGCCCTTCGGACAAAAGTCCGACGCTTAGAGCTTTCAGAGTTCCACACACACACATATATATATATATACATACACACACACACAGTATCTCACAATGCTACGATGTAAAGTAGTGAGTGTACAGCTTGTATCACAGTGTAAGTTTGCTGTTCCCTCAAAATATCTCAACACACAGCCATTAATGTCTAAACCGCTGGCAACAAAAGTGAGTACACCCCTAAGTGAAAATGTCCAAATTGGGCCCAAAGTGTCAATATTTTGTGTGGCCACCATTATTTTCCAGCACTGCCTTAACCCTCTTGGGCATGGAGTTCACCAGAGCTTCACAGGTTGCCACTGGAGTCCTCTTCCACTCCTCCATGACGACATCACGGAACTGGTGGATGTTAACGACCTTGCGCTCCTCCACCTTCCATTTGAGGATGCCCCACAGATGCTCAATAGGATTTAGGTCTGGAGACATGCTTGGCCAGTCCATCATCTTAACCCTCAGCTTCTTTAGCAAGGCAGTGGTCATCTTGGAGGTGTGTTTGGAGTCATCATGTTGGAATACTGCCAAGGGAGGGAAGGGGATCATGCTCTGCTTCAGTATGTCACAGTAATCAATGCATTTTTAATCTCACTGATCACTGTGTAAATGTGAATGGTCCCAAAATAGCGCCAAAAGTGTCCGATCTGTCCGCCATAATGTCACAGTCACGATAAAAATTGCTGATCGCCGCCATTACCAGTAAAATAAAAATAGTAATAAAAATGACATAAAACTATCCCCTATTTTGTAGACGCTATAACTTTTGCGCAAACCAATCAATAAACGCTTATTGCAATTTTTTTTTACCAAAATGGAGGAAAAAAAAAAAGTTTTTTTTATATATTTTTTGGGGATATTTATTATAGCAAAAAGTAAAAAATATTGCGTTTTTTTCAGAATTGTCGCTCTTTTTTTGTTTATATATTCTTGAGCAAAACCTGTACCACTCTGTGTGTGATTTGAGGCTAGGACGGAGGTTCATCTTCCAGCAGAACAATGGCCCCAAACACACTGCTAAAGCAACACTTGACTGGTTTAAGGCCTAGTCAAAGCCCAGACCTCAATCCAATAGAAAATCTGTGGTCAGACTTAAAGATTGCTGTTCACAAGCACAAACAATCTAACTTGAAGGAGCTGGAGCAGTTTTGCAAGAAGGAATGGGCAAAAATCACAGTGGTAAGATGTGGCAAGCTCATAGAGACTTATCCAAAGCGACTTGAAGCTGTGATAGCCGCAAAAGGTGGCTCTACAAAGTATTGACTTTAGGGGGTGAATAGTTATGCACATTGACTTTTTCTGTTATTTTGTTCTATTTGTTGTTTGCTTCACAGTAAAAAAAAAAAAATCTTCAAAGTTGTGGGCATGTTCTGTAAATTAAATGATACAAATCCTCAAACAATCCATGTTAACTCCAGGTTGTGAGGCAACAAAACATGAAAAATGCCAAGGGGGGTGAATACTTTTGCAAGACAATGTATATATAGATATATATATATTTATACACACACATACACACACAAGGAATGTGTGAGCGCATTAGCCTGGGTTCACACTTGAGCACCACATTCCAATTCAAATCACATGCGATTCTGTGCAGTGCAATTTGAGCCCATTTATTTTGTGAGGACTCAATTTGCACCACACCACGCGAAAAAGGTGCAGGCATTTTTTTTTTCCGCACCGGAAACCGTGACACTCATGTGATCCGATTCTTGCAATCACGCTGCATTTTGCAACCTGTTTTGGGGCATCATTACTTTAACATTAACACCGGTGGAAGAACACATAAAGGGAGTGAGATTTCAATGCAGTGCGGGAAACGCTACAGCAATCATTAAAGTGCCTTGAAAAAGTATTCATACCCCTTGAAATTTTCTACATTTTGTCATGTTATAACCAAAAACCTGTATTTTAACTGTACCTGTAAATGTATTTTATTGGGATTTTATGTTATAGACCAACACAAAGTGGCACATATATGTGAAGTGGAAGGAAAATGATAAATGGTTTTCAAAATTTTTTACAAATAAATATGTGAAAAGTGTGGCGTGCATTTGTATTCAGCCCCCTTTACTCTGATACCCCTAACTAAAATCTAGTGGAACCAATTGCCTTCAAAAGTCACCCAATTAGTAAATAGAGTCCACCTGTGTGTAACTTAAATCTTAGTATAAATACAGCTATTCTGTGAAGCCCTCTGAGGTTTGTTAGAGAACCTTAGTGAACAAACAGCATCATGAAGGTCAATGAATATATCAGACAGGTCAGGGATAAAGTTGTTGAGAAGTTTATAGCAGGGTTAGGTTATGAAAAAATATCCCACGCTTTGACCATCTCAGGGAGCACTGTTCAATCCATAATCCGAAAATGGAAAGAGTATGGCACAACTGCAAACCTACCAAGACATGGCCGTCCACCTAAACTGACAGGCCGGTCAAATAGCGCATTAACCACTTACGGACCACCGCACGCTGATATATACGTCCTAACTTTGAAGAGGAATATCGTTGTTATGGCAGCAGCTAGCTGCCATAAGCTCGGTATCCTCTTCTTCGCCCGGCGGTCCGCTTTCCGATAAGAGTGGTCTCTGCGGCGGATTCGCCGCAAGATCCCTTTTATTGGTGGCGGGAGAGGGGCACCCCTCCCGCCGCACTCCAGTGCCCTCCGCCGCTTACCGGAGGCGATCTGATCTTTTCCCTTGCTGGGTATGGAGATGAGTGAGAGGAAGATGGCCCCCACCCGTCTCCACAACATTGCAGGGCGGAAGCGACGTCAAAACATCACTTCCGCCCATAGCTCTTAATGGGCCATTTTTTTATTATTCTTTTTTTAAATGACAATTTTTTTTTTTTTTTATTGCATTTTAGTGTAAATATGAGATCTGAGATCTTTTTGACCCCAGATCTCATATTTAAGAGGTCCTGTCATGCTTTTTTTCTATTACAAGGGATGTTTACATTCCTTGTAATAGGAATAAAAGTGACACATTTTTTTTTAAAAAGAACAGTGTAAAAATAAAAAAGAAAAGGTAAAATAAATAAGAAAAAAAAAATTTTAAACACACCCCGTCCCGCTGAGCTCACGTGCAGAAGTGAACGCATACGTGAGTAGCGCCCACATATGAAAGCGGTGTTCAAACCACACATGTGAGGTATCGCCGCGATCAGTAGAGCGAGAGTAATAATTATAGCACTAGACCTCCTCTGTAACTTACAACATGCAACCTGTAGAATTTTTTAAATGTCGCCTATGGAGATTTTTAAGGGTAAAAGTTTGTCACCATTCCACGAACGGGCGCAATTTTGAAGCGTGACATGTTGGGTTTCAATTTACTCGGCGTAACATTATCTTTTACTATATAAAAAAAAAAAAATTGGGCTAACTTTACTGTTGTCTTATTTTTTTAATTCAAAGAAGTGTATTTTTCCAAAAAAAAAGTGCGCTTGTAAGACCGCTGCGCAAATACTGTGTGACAGAAAGTATTGCAATGACCGCCATTTTATTCTCTGGGGTGTTAGAAAATGTATAATGTTTGGGGGTTCTAATAATTTTCTAGCAAAAAAATCTGTTTTTAACTTGTAAACAACAAATCTCAAAAAGAGGCTCGGTCCTTAAGTGGTTAATCAGAGAAGCAGCCGAGAGGCCCATGGTAACTCTGGAGGAGCTGGAGAGATCCACAGCTCAGGTGGGAGAATCTGTCCACAGGACATCAATTAGTCGTACACTCCACAAATCTGGCCTTTATGGTAGAGTGGAAAGAAGAAAGCCATTGTTGAAAGAAAGCCATAAGATGTCCCATTTGCAGTTTGTGAGAAGCCATGTTGGGGACACAGCAAACATGTGGAAAAACGTGCTCTGGTCAGATGAGACCAAAATTGAACTAAAAGCAAAACTATATGTGTGGCGGAAAACTAACACTGCACATCACCCTGAACACACATGCCCACCATGAAACATGATGGTGGCAGCAACTTGGAGGTTCACCTTCCAGCAGTACAATGACCCTAAACATACAGTCAGAGCTACAATGGAATGGTTTAGATCAAAGCAAATTCACGTGTTAGAATGGTCCAGACCTAAATCCAATTGAGAATCTGTGGTAAGACTTGAAAATTGCTGTTCACAGATGCTCCCCATCCAATCTGACAGAGCTTGAGCTATTTTGCAAAGAAGAATGGGCAAAAATGTCACTCTCTAGATATGCAAAGCTGGTATAATTACAGCGAAAGGTGGTTCTACAAAGTAATGACTCAGGGGGGCTGAATACAAATGCATGCTACACTTTTCATATATTTGTTAAAAAAAATTGAAAACCATTTATAATTTTCCTTCCACTTCACAATTATGTGCCACTTTGTGTTGGTCTATGATATAAAATCCCAATAAAAAACATTTACGTTTTTGTAACATGACAAAATGTGTAAAATTTTTAAGGATATGAATACTTTTTCCAAGGCACTGTATATAGAATGTTTATTGAAGATTCCAGAAGATGTGAGTTTATACATATTTCTTATGAATATATGATTTTATACGTATCTTATTAAATATTACTCTTTTAGGCTCGATTCACATCTATGCATGTTGCTTTTGAGTGTTTTTGGAGTTTTTTTCGTGTTGCTTGCCACGTTTTTGAGCAGTGTTTTTGCAGCGTTTTTACAGCGTTTTTGCGGTGTTCTTGCCGCGTTCCGCATATATTTTTTTTTTTACAGTCTTTTTTAAACTGTATACAATCTAAAAAAAAAATGGCAAAAACGCTGTAAAAACGCTGCACTTGCGTTTTTGATGCTGGTCCATTGAATTCTATTACATGCAAAATGCTGCATTTTGCATGAAAAAAAGTCCCTGACCCTTTCCAAAAACGCAGAGGTCCAAAAAGGCATTGATGTGAACATGTTCCATAGGAACCCATGTTAAAAAAATCCCATGCATTTCTGCAAAATGCATCAAAAAACGTGCTAGTGTGAATGGAGCCTAAAGGCATATGTTGACTATTAGCCCTTATGAAGAGGATGCAGATATGCAAAATGCATTGGTTCACCTGCAACCTTCATTAAACATTCCAACTATACTGTCCCTCCTAATAAAGTGGAGAGCTTGCATTCCTTTTGTTTTAACTTCATAAATAGAATTCCAGCAAGGCCTCTTGTCTTTTACCCTATTATAAAAAACAAGATTTTTGTACGCGCGGTAAAATCCTAACTTTGGAGTCCATTGAGGGACGCGGGGAGTCTTAATCCTTTGGGATGTACTGGTGATAAACACTGGCAACAAAAAATGTTAGCCAGCACAGGATAACCATTGTCCAAAATCAGCATAATTTAGTTTTTGGCAAAGTAGTATCAAGAGCATGATCATTAACACAGGGGGGTGGAATCTGTGTCCCTCAATGGACTTTATGGTATTCTTTTCTTTTATGTCCATTGAGGGACACAAAAAGTTCAAAAGGTAGTCATGCTGAAGAGGGTGGGCAACTTACCAAACAAAGGCTAACAAACCCAAGAAAACAGAAATTTGGGGACTACCCGCAACTCGAAAGAGACACCTGACTGACCTTACACCCAAAGCTGGTATTAGATGAGGTTTGAACACTGGCCTGGTAGCATTTAGAAAATTAAATCAAAAGACCAGGTGAAGTAAAGCATTGTAACTGTGAGAACAGTTGCTTGATGACAAAAAGACCAAGAAGCGCGCACAGAGACCATTAGCGCTGTCTGCCTGAGCCACTTGGAGAGGGTGGAACAAAGGATCAGAGCAACCATACAGGAACCACCCAGGATAACAAAAGGGAATTAGTCTTCCCCAGTGAACTAGTGGCTGCTCAAACCACAATTTATACAAATGGGAAAAACTGCCATTTGGTGAACTGGGGCAAAACAGGGGAACAGAAGAACAATGTCCACAAAAGCAGTTGCATCCTTAGGTAAGAAGGAAATTCTGTGTGTCAACCCATCTTATCCCTGTGCAGCATCCAGAGCGGGCTACCTGGACGCTGGTTCAAAACTCTACAATCGGTTCAAGCGGTGTTTTTTGAAGCACAGGGGACCAAATTCAGATCCCACCGAGTCATGGGGGAACAATCAGGGAAAGCTACATGGGAGACTTCTACTAAGTAGAAGCCCTTAAATCAAGAAGAGGCCAGTGGTACCTTCCCTATCTGTTAGCATCCAGGCAACTGAACCAGGATGATAAATCAGCCTTTAAGACTAGGATAACAAGAATATCCTCTATCCTGATCCAGTGAAGCAGATGAGAAAGAAAAATCAGGGTTTACTGATCCCATAGCGTCAACAGAGCAGTCACTGTTTCCACCAGAGGATCCATGAGACAAACCTTTTTTATTTGTTGTTGGACCTAAATGTCAAGAGATCCATATCCTGCATTTACTACCTGAGACACAGGTCCTGAAACATCTCTGGGTGTAGGGGCCACCCCTTCAGGTCCAGGCACTGTGGGCTGATGAAATCTGCCTACCAACTGTCCATGCCTGGGTAGACAAGGCAGGAATGTGAAGTTCTGCTTGCAAAAGATTGGGCTGATCTTCCAGCAGGATGGTCCAAAGCTACACAGGCAGCCAAATCACCTAAAGCTAAGGATTCTGATTAGGCAGACGAGACTTATCCGACAACAAAGTCCCCTGCACTGACATGGAGCCCAAAATTCTTCCCCAGCCCAATCACACTAGTATCCATTGTGAGGATCTTCCAAAAGGTGGGAGGGAGGGACTTCCCTGAATCCAGAGCTGAATTCCGTAGCAACAAGGCCAGTGACAACCTGGTCCTTATTGCCAAACTGCTCTGTCCAGGGATTCAAATGACTTTAGGGTGAGCTTTACTACTCTAGGACAGAAAGTTTGATACTGGCAGGATTGGCAAAAGAAAACAAAGGGGAAAAATCCTGAACAAATAAAAATGTAGCCAACACATCTAAGGCCTGGAAAACAGCATTATATTAAAGGAGTTGTAAAGGAAAAAGGTTTTTTTATCTGAATGCATTCAGATAAAAAGCCTTCTGTGTGTAGCAGATTCCCCAGCACCCCCTAATACTTGCCCTGAACCCCATTTCCATCCAGCGATGTCCACGATTCCCTTGGCCATCCGGGACTCTACTCCTGATTGGCTGGGGCACAGCCACGGCGCCATTGGCTCCCGTGGCTGTCAATCAAAGTCAGTTAGCCAATCAAGGGAGAGAAGGGGCGGGCCGAACAGCAACTGCGTGTCTGAATGGACATACGGAGCTGTAACTCAGCTTGCCCCCATAGCAAGCTGCTGGGCTGTGGGGGCACTCGACAGGAGGGAGGGGCCAGGAGAGCCGAAGAGGGACCCAAGAAGAGGAGGATCCAGGCTACTCTGTGCAAATCCACTGCAAAAGAGCAGGTATAACATGTTTGTTATTTAAAAAAATATTTAAAATTTTGTTATTTAAAAAAAAAAAACAAGACATTACAATCGCTTTAACATTTTGTTATTGGGTTTAGATAGATTAAGTGGGTATGGGGACTCTACATGCTTGAAAATGGCCCCCATGGGACGCCTCTTATCTCTTGACAGATTACACCACTCCTATGGTGCATTCCCCATGGACACCTGGCAAAATTACACCCACATGATTAATTAACACCTTTTGAATCCATGTGTAAGACTCTGGGGACCTCATCTCCTTTCACAAATGTATAAACACCTACTAGATAACCATTCCCAGATGACCCCCTACTTTATTTAAGAACGGGAACAGGAGCTGGGGCTAGAATTTACCCTCCACCAGCTACAACTGGTGTTAAACTATCTCATGTGTCCTCAATTAGCTCTAAGATCCAAGAATCGAGCTCTACATTTCTATCCCCCTGCTACAAAACGCCTTCACAATTGGCTAGGTTTTTCCCAGGTACCGACTGTGATTGTTGAAGAGGTTGTGCCCGGGAAGGTACCTTTATGCACTTATGGTGGCACTGCCCCGAGATTCAAATATTTTGGAGGGACATCTCACCCTGGATCCAAAAAAACGATGCTTAAACCAATACAATTTTCCCCTCTCCACTACCTGTTTCACGCTACCCTCTCCTCTCTTAAGTCCTACAAACATAGTGTTACCCCACACCTTTTGAATGAGGCCAAGTGCCTTATACCGATATTTTGGAAGCAAACCCACTGCCCCACCTTACAAGACTGGAGGCGAGAGGTGGACAGAGTCATGGAGGCAGAGAGATGGGTCTACACTGTTAAAAATAAACTTGAGAAATTTCATGACATCTGGTCTGGCTGGATGTATTATTCTATAGAACTGGAAAGGCCAGACTGTACTGACCCCTGACCGCAGTACCATTTATTGACTTCTGTTAGAGACTTTTCGATGACGCCATACTATTGCAACTATTTGACGATACATGCCCAGCAAGGCACTAAGTCGCATATCAACTGACCAAATATATAGACCTCCGGTCTTCTGATTATTTTTCATATTGTCTCTACAGTCTTATTTTTCCATAGAGTGATTTCAACCGTGTCCTTTTTTTTCGCTTCTCTCTACTTCTCCCCATTCCGTGCCCAGAACTCCATTTTATGCTTTGCTACAGGACATTAATCATTTTGTACCCTGTTAAAGGTATTGCATTATGCTGTAAATCATTTGACCTACCGGTGCCTACTAGTTTTGCACATAGACATCGTTCTTGCATGACTATTGGGTCCCCAAACAGTAATTTGTACACCTCTTTCTGCTGTTTAAAGCTCTGGATTGCTAGTGAATTGGCGATTGGATTTATGGACAGAAATTTTTTGTCTTTATCTACTGTAAACTTTTTTCCTTTCATTGATTGAAAATTATTTAAATAAAAAGAGATTATACAAAAAAAAAAAAAACAAAAGAAACACTGGCTAAAACAGTTTAGCAATGAAAGGGTCTTGAGAAGTTCTTCTAATCAATTGTCATTCTGCAACTACTCCTGCTATCCTTTATACAGGAAGGCAACTGCATTCACTGGATCTGCCAAACACCTTTGGCACCAATTACAACCTCAAGTCTTTTTGAGTATGATGCTACAAGCTTGGCACACCTATTTTGGGCAGTTTCTCCCATTCTTCTTTGCAGGACCTCTCAAGCTCCATCAGGTTGGATGGGGAGCGTCAGTGCACAGCCATTTTCAGATCTCTCCAGAGATGTTCAAATGGAAGACGAACCTTCGCCCCAGTCTGAGATTCAGAGCGCTCTGGAGCAGGTTTTTACCCCGGATGTCTCTGTACATTGCTGCATTAATCTTTCCTTTGATCCTGATTAGTCTCCCAGTATTTGGCACTGAAAAACATCCCCACAGTATGATGCTGCCACCACCATACTTCGCTGTAGGGATGGTATTGTCCAGGTGATTAGCGGTGCCTGGTTTTTCTCCAGACATTTCACCTGCCATTCAAGCCAAAGAGTTTAATCTTTGTTTCATCAGACCAGGGGATTTTGTTTCTCCGAGAGTCCTTCAGGTGCCTTTTGGCAAACTTAAGGCGGGCTGTCATGTGCCTTTTACTGAGGAGTGGTTTCCGTCTGGCCACTCTACCATACAGGCCTGATTGCTGCATATGGATGTCCTTCTGGAAGGTTCTCCTCTCTCCACAGAGAAACGCTGGAGCTCTGCCAGAGTGACCATCGGATTCTTGGTCACCTCCCTGACTAGGGCCATTCTCCCCCGATCACTTGGCCGGGCAGCCAGCTCTAGGAAGAGTCCTGGTGGTTCCAAACTTCTTCCATGTACAGATGATGGAGGCCACTGTGCTCACTGGGACCTTCAATACTGCAGAAATTTTTCTGTACCCTTCCCAAGATGTGTCACTTTGTACAATCCTGTCTCGAAGGTCTACAGACAATTCCTTGGACGTCATGGTTTGGTTTGTGCTCTGACATGCACTGTTAACACTGTGGAACTTATATAGACAAGTGTGCGTCTTTCTAAATCATGTCCAATCAACTGAATTTACCACAAGTGGACTCCAATCAAGTTGTAGAAACATCTCAAAGATGATCAGTGGAAACAGGATGCACCTGAGCTCAATTTTGAGTGTCATGGGAAAGGCTGTGAATACTTAGGTACATGAAATTCTTTTGTTTTTTATTTTTAATAAATTTGCAAAGATTTCTAACAAACTTTTTTCACATTGTCACTATGGGGTATTGTTTTTAGAATTTTCAGGAAAATAATAAACTTGGTCCATTTTGGAATAAGGCTGTAACATAACAAAATGTTAGAAAAGTGAAGTGCTGCGAATACTTTCCAAATGCACTGTATTCTATGGCCAATATGCTGGTAGAGGGGAAGTAGGATAATAAAAAACATAAGCACATATTTTAGATTTTCATTTGTTTCATTGGAGATATCTGTACCTATTTATCGCTAGATAGGTTTATAAACCTCTTGCTGAAATTTAAAAAAATAAAAATAATATGGATATACACATTGTGGCACCAGCAATGGAA
Organism: Aquarana catesbeiana; assembly: GCF_042186555.1. Lineage (NCBI taxonomy): Eukaryota > Metazoa > Chordata > Amphibia > Anura > Ranidae > Aquarana > Aquarana catesbeiana. The sequence goes on from NC_133329.1 coordinate 295,255,971, forward strand.
GCTTCTGCTAATATCAAGGCCAAGCTAGGATAAATTAGCTAGTGCTATGTTGGAAGCAGCAGCACTCTTGCAAAGTTTTAGATAAAAGGCATTCCAATTAGAGAGGTTGTACTTTAAACTGGTCACGTCATAAGCTTACTAGATTCAAAACCTCTTCTTAAACCTGGCTAATCCTCCACCAGGAAGATTCTTTGTGATCTTAAGGCTCCAACCTCTCAATTTCCAGCCCCCAGCTAAACAATCTAGTCACATGTATCTATAAGGAGAGTTAGCTTCACATTTGCATTAACTTTGTAGTGTTAACACAGTTCTTAGTCAAGTACAGGCTCTCAGTAAACAGATCAGCCACGCATACACACAGATTTTGGTCCCAAGAGCTGGAAAATCGAAGTGCCAGTGAAGTGCCCTGCTGGCACTTCGATTTTCCAGCTCTTGGGACCAAAATCTGTGTGTATGCATGGCTGATCTGTTTACTGAGAGCCTGTAGTATTGATGTGAATCCCTGGAGAAGCTATATCGGGTGTGAATGTCATCTGGATACTGCTGTTCCTAATCCTAGCGGTTGTATTGTGGAGCCCGACTTGCCGGATAAGCTGTGGATTAAATTACACGCCAAGCTTGTTTTGCTTTCTGGTAAGCAGATTACTTTACCACGTGGTGTTGTGTGCTTCCACATCCATGCACTTCTACCGGTGACTGGAACCTTCCTCCCTTTACCTCGGACTCACTATTTTAACATCATCGATTTTAAGCGCCGCTCTTATAGATTTTTCAGTATGCCTTTCCCTCACTTCCTCCAGCTAGCCTTAGACATCTTTGATCGACCCATCTAACGATCCAGACTCTATATTCCTATTGCCCTCCTTCCCTCTATATTTTTTTCTTCCTTACGGGGCTCCCGCCCCTTCTTCCTCTCTTCTTGGTTTCTTTGCAGGTTAGAAAGTTTAGAGGCAGAAAAAAAAAACAGTTTCTGGATTGCATTTCTGAGTGGAGTTATTTTCTGGCAGAAAAAAAGCTAAACGCTCTTAAACAAAATAGGAAAAAAAATGGGTAGAAAAAAAATGTGATATTGTGTATAAACAATACTGAAAAATACATTTTAAAAAATTGAATCACCCTATAAAAAGTGAACAACAAATGTCAATAAAATAACAAAATACAGTCCACCACGTGAATATTGGTTAGCATCAATTAATGATGAAACAGCATTTCTAGAGTGTGTTCAGAATAGACACGTTTGAGGAAGGCTGTTGAAGGAACACCCCAGATGATGTCTATTTAGACGAAACACGTCAGGTTGAATGCTGCCATCACTACTACACCTTTTTATGTCCGCTAAATGCCTTTGAATACATCGCAAAATGTGAGTGTTTAATTTTACTCTCTTTTTAATAAACATTCCTTAAACAGTATCACACTATGTGTAACTTTGTTTTATTTATTGGTTTCAACGTGTGGGCATGAGAGATTCCTCTGGTTGTTCCTCTCTACATCTGAATCTACCTGCCTCTTTATGAAAACAAACTGCTGATCTGTGCCATTTATAAGTCTTCATTGTGGCCATGACATCTGGATCAGTTTCATATCACACATAGTGTTTATCACTACAAGCTTGGTTGACTTAAGTGGTGTACACCCCTTTAAGTCCACCCTTTCTGGTAAGCCTTCATATACAGTCAGGTCCATAAATATTGGGACATCAACACAATTCTAATCTTTTTGGCTTTATACACCACCACAATGCATTTGAAATGAAACGAACAAGATGTGCTTTAACTTGAGGGTATTTACATCCAAACCAGGTGAACGGTGTAGGAATTACAACAGTTTGTATATGTGCCTCCCACTTTTAAGGGACCAAAAGTAATGGGACAATTGGCTGCTCAGCTGTTCCATGGCCAGGTGTGTGTTATTCCCTCATTATCCCATTTACAAGGAGCAGGTAAAAGGTCCAGGGTTCATTTCAAGTGTGCTATTTGCATTTGGAATCTGTTGCTGTCAACTCTCAATATAAGATCCAAAGAGCTGTCACTATCAGTGAAGCAAGCCATCATTAGGCTGAAAAAAACAAAACAAACCCATCAGAGAGATAGCAAAAACATTAGGTATGGCCAAATCAACTGTTTGGAACATCCTTAAAAAGAAAGAACGCACCGGTGAGCTCAGCAACACCAAAAGCCTTGGAAGACCACAGAAAACAGCTGTGGTGGATGACAGAAGAATTCTTTCCCTGATGAAGAAAACACCCTTCACAACAGTTGGCCAGATCAAGAACACTCTCCAGGAGTTAAGTGTATGTGTGTCAAAGTCAACAATCAAGAGAAGACTTCACCAGAGTGAATACAGAGGGTTCACCACAAGATTGGTGAGCCTCAAAAACAGGAAGGCCAGATTAGAGTTTGCCAAACAACATCTAAAAAAGCCTTCACAGTTCTGGAACAACATCCTATGGACAGATGAGACCAAGATCAACTTGTACCAGAGTGATGGGAAGAGAAGAGTATGGAGAAGCAATGGAACTGCTCATGATCCAAAGCATACCACCTCATCAGTGAAGCATGGTGGTGGTAGTGTCATGGCGTGGGCATGTATGGCTGCCAATGGAACTGGTTCTCTTGTATTTATTGGTGATGTGGCTGCTGACAAAAGCAGCAGGATGAATTCTGAAGTGTTTCGGGCAATATTATCTGCTCATATTCAGCAAAATGCTTCAATGGATGGCGCCTCACAGTGCAGATGGACAATGACCCGAAGCATACTGCGAAAGCAACCAAAGAGTTTTTTAAGGGAAAGAAGTGGAATGTTATGCAATGGCCAAGTCAATCACCTAACCTGAATCTGATTGAGCATGCATTTCACTTGCTGAAGACAAAACTGAAGGGAAAATACCCCAAAAACAAGCAGGAACTGAAGACAGTTGCAGTAGAGGCCTGGCAGAGCATCACCAGGGATGAAACCCAGTGTCTGGTGATGTCTATGCGTTTCAGACTTTAGGCTGTAATTGACTGCAAAGGATTTGCAACCAAGTATTAAAAAGTGAAAGTTTGATGGATGATTGTTAATCTGTCCCATTACTTTGGTCCCTTAAAAAGTGGGATGCACATATACAAACTGTTGTAATACCTACACCGCTCACCTGATTTGGATGTAAATACCCTCAAATTAAAGCTGACAGTCTGCAGTTAAAGCACATCTTGTTCGTTTCATTTCAAATCCATTGTGGTGGTGTACAGAGCCAAAAAGATTAGAATTGTGTCGATGTTCCAATATTTATGCACGTGACTGTAATTGGTGGCAGTGTCCTCACAAGATTTTCCTTCAACAGCCTTCCTCAAACATGTCTATTCTGAAGACACTCTAGAAATGCTGTTTCATCATTAATTGATGCTAACCAATATTCACGTGGTGGACTGTATTTTGTTATTTTATTGACATTTGTTGTTCACTTTTTATAGAGTGATTAAATGTTTTTAAATTTATTTTTCAGTATTGTTGAAACACGATATCACATTTTTTTCTACCCAATATATTTATGTGCTGCATTTTTTTCTATTTTGTTATTTGTGCTGTTTGTCTTCGGCTGTGCTGGCTGCTTTTACTATATAACACAGCGCGGTATATGATTTGATTTATATTCTGTAAACGCTTTAAAAAACGCTTGTACAAAAACGCTCTAGATGAGTAATTCTTTTTTTTTCTGCCAAAAGAACTAGCATTTTTTTTTAAGTCCAGTGTGCATGGACCCTTAAAATGTGTTTTCACATATAACTAGGATAAGTACCTGAATCTGCTTTGATGTATGACCATCAGCCCTGGAAAAGCAGCATTTAAACTTGGAGAATTACAAATTTGGCTGGATACAATAACAAATTCTTTAGATAGATAAGGCAGCTCACAATATCCATGGTATTTTTAGCTGTTTACCTGGAGCACAGCTTTAAGTGCATGCTGGAAATATAAAAGCCTACTTCAAGCCTGTGCACTTTCATAGTGTTTATATGTTACCATGGCAGTACATGGATGTTTGGCGCAGAGGAGCCAGGTTGGATAGTCACGGCTTATATAAAACTACAGAGAGAAAGCTGGAGAGAAAAAAATGTTGGACAAGACTCATAACCTGGTTAGGTGCGCATATGAAAAATTACTCCATTCATGAACATGCACACATTTGCTAACCTCTTGTCACAAAGTGATAGGCGTCATTTAGAAGCCATTTATAAAATCTACAGGCTAGAAAGGGGACATTTTTTTAACGTATGTATTAGTTTGTTCTGGTGCACGTTTACAATATCTAGATATGGCCATTATAAATCCTATATTGCAAAGCAAATAATTAGCAAGATCTGTACTATGGGGTTGATTTACTAAATCTGGAGAGTGCAAAATCTAGCCCAGCACACCAGTGACAGTCATGGCTCCCTGCTCAGAAAAGAGGGGACAGATGCAGCATCACCTAGGTGAGTATAATTTTTTTTTTAAAGCCATACATTTTTTCTGCTTTTGGAAGAGGAAGGATGAAAGACCTAGCACCTAGCACTCTTCAAAAGTAATGATGACCAGAATTGTGGAGGCTATGGTATTTCTGTCACTCTTTGCATGTGTAAGCTGGTCAATGACGGAGCAATAAAGGAAAAGTATTGATGACTTTAATCTTAGCGAAGAACTCTAAGAATATCATGGACAGCGAGTAAAACAAACAGATCATTTAACAAATCAAGTCCAAAATATTACTAGGAATTCAGAAGACTACACTGAAGGGGTGTTATTTTGACATATGATTAGAATCCACTCACTGGGTTCTTTAAAGAGAAAAGACAAAGAGGATAACTGGTAGCAAAGTGGATGTATACAGTCAAGAAAGGGGAAGAGGGTACCTAGTTTTGGAAGGTACCTGCTCCCACTTCCCCTGGAGAATGAAAATGGGGGGGGGGTGGGGGGGGGCAAAAAGACCGAAATTTTTTTTTGTGGGGGGGACCCAATATTTTTTACTTTCTGCTATAAAACAGATCCGGTGACATCGACGTCACCGGACTCCTCCCCCTTCCCCAAGTGCCTCCGTCTGCTAACGAAGGGAAGGGGGGAGGAGTTCGGTGACGTCGATGTCTGTGAAATCATAAATTGAGGAAGACAGATCCTAACGATTTGATTGATCTCACTGGTCAAAGTATTCAGAAAAACATCTATGTAAATCCTGGACTAGGCTATGAAAATCAACATATCTGAGGGCTTTCCTGGCTGTAAGTCAGTTTGACGATGAACTGACATTGATTGGTTATCCAGCAATCAAGAAACATTTATGATGAGGGCACTTTTTTTTCCAAAGAGCTGACACTTTGCTGTCTCAGCAGGCGATGGATGTCTCTGGCTCTCCATCGGTCCCCCTGATGCACAATGGTGCTATTTAAATAGACTGTAGGGTGACGCTGTAGCCCCGCCCTGCTGAGGAAGTTCTGAAGAAGTTCTGATTGAACGTAACGCGTACGGGGTAGGAGCTACGCATGACGTCAGCTAAAAGTAGTTGGATCTGTATGTGCCTTATAATTAATCAAAATTAGTCGATTAATCGATTAAAAAAATCGATTAATCGAACACAAACATTTTCTTCAGTAACCGCCCTAATTTATATATACAATTCATGTACCATCATTGCAATGACATGCCTCATGTAAAGTCCTAATACAGTGATCAGTGAGGCTAATAATATACACGTCACTGTACTAATGACACTAGCTGGGAAGGGGTTAAGCCTAACAATGTGTAATGTGTGTATTATGTTCTTCTTTTACTAACACATCTCTTTGTGTCTTATCTCTGCTTTGATTGTTCCCTTTGTACATAGCCCTGTGTTGATCATCAACACAAGGCTCAGGGCTGTGACTGGACACAGTCAATTAGCAGGTCCTGCCCATGAATCATTGGGCGGGACTTGCTGACAGACTCCCGCTATGTACCCGCTGTGTGTCTTTTGGACTTCTGGCGTCCTCATGGTGGCAATTTTTCCTTGTTTTTAAATGATGTGGCTATTTAGGATATGAATGTATATATTCATATGGTTAGTAAATTCCGATATAATGAAATTTCGCTATGTCAAAGATGTTTTTGAAAGTTTCTAATTGTATTCCCCATTTCCCCCAATTTTTCTACTGTAGATACTATTGTGTATATATAACCACCTACCCCTGAAGAAGAATTATGCAATCTTTCTAAATGTGTTGGGTACTACTCTGGTCTTGGTTCTGCCACTGACAGAGAATAGTGGTTATCCAATTTTGCAATCAATATGTATTTACTGTATTCGCATTAATGTGTTTATGTTTTAATTCTGCATCACAATCTTTTAATATTTCCAAACAATACATTTTGAACCTTTTAAACAAATAATTCTGTTTCCATGGAGTCAATGCCCTAAAAAGTCCCACTTTAGGGTTTTTCTGTAAATTTGTCAATTGGGGATGTGGGCATCCTCTCCTAGTCCCATTCACAGCAAGCAGTAATCATTTTGTACAATCACAGTGGGTGTCAGCGAGTGGGCGTGCATGCGCGTGCCCTAAAAGCTGGAGGCAGGCTAGTACGTCACTTTGCCTGCACGGGCTGCCAGTCCGCAATACATTGCAGACAGGCGGTCCAGAAGTGGTTAATGCAAAGAATGCATTAGAGTTAAAAAAAAATTTAGCTTTTATAACCACTTTAACCAAGCTGACAGCCGCAAGCAATGTGTCAGAGGGCTACATATGCCCCAATACCACCAGTCTGACATGCCCGGATTTGTTTTATGTCACAATTTAAAAAAAAAATCACATCCACACAGTATTAATTTTTTTACAAAATTACAGGAACATTATCATTTTTCTCCTGTTATTTATAGACTGCTGAATAAAAATGTGCTCATGGATAGAGTGGAGAGGGATTTGAACCCCTGTTAGGTTTTTATTGTTCTCTGTGTACCCGCTAAGGAGATCAAACCTCACTATTTGCCCTGTTAAAGCGGAGGTTCGCTGAAAAAAAATTATTAAAAGCCAGCAGCTACAAATACTGCAGCTGCTGACTTTTAATATATGGACACTTACCTGTCCGGGGAGCCTGCGATGCCGGCAGCCGATCTGTCCTTTGGCTCTCGGCTGCTGCCGCCGCCATCCTCAGTGAGGCAATAAGGAAGTGAAGCCGTGTGGCTTCACTTTCTGGTTTCCTACTGCGCATGCACGAGTCGCGCTGCGCGTCCTCTCTGGTCCCTGCTGTGTTCTGTGTCTCACAGAACACAGCGGTGGAGGAGAGCGTAGGCGCCGGAAGTGGCGTAGGTCACCGCAAGCGCCGCGGTGATCTATGCCAGGAAATGAGAGCAAATACCTGTATTAGACAGGTATCTGCTCCCTCCTCCCCCCTGAAAGGTGCCAAATGTGACACCGGAGGGGGGGAGGAATCCAAAAAGTGGAAGTTCCATTTTTGGGTGGAACTCCACTTTAACTTTATCACCAAAACTGAATGCAAAGGAAAGAAAGAAAATTTGGGATGTCCCTAAAACAGGGATGGAGGGGAAATCTTGCAATGGGGACACTAGTTTTGGTAACTACCAGGGAAAGGGGAAGGGGGAGGGGGACGGCCGCAGTTAGCTGCTCCTGTCAGCCAATGTCTCCACCCCCCGACAGGGAAAAGAGGGGGACTATTACGGTACTCAATGTAAGTATATAATAAACATAAGGGGTAAGAAGGGGAGTAACAGATTTTATAAAAATTCAATTTTAATAGAAACAGTATTTAAAAAGTTACAATACCGCATACAGTTGCGATTTGAGACAATAACAATACATACAACCATAAAAAAGGGAGGGGGGGGGGGGGGGAGGGAATAGAACAGAGTTGGACCAGTGGATTCCACCCAATTTTGATGGTAGATATAAATATAGCTTAGATTCTCGACCGGTTTCGCGGTTCTCACCGCTTCTTCAGAAGAGCCATATCTATAGTGTGACATAAGATAGTTGTAACAAATACAGACATCTCAACAAGTGCATATGATAAAATTAATACCACAGCAGAGTTATTAATGATACATCAAACCATTACATACAGAATACAAACAGTAAGGACAAGCTCACCCATTCAGGGATTCTCTGTGGGTATGCAAGGCCCCATGTGATTCCCCCTGCGGCGGACACAGGGGATGACAAACAGCCTCTGGTGGATAAATTTTGAATAAATGAATTGTACAAGTCACCAGACTATGATATCCAGAGAAAGGTGGGTATAGAAGTGCCAGTAAAATATCTATCAGAAATTCCAAACCAGAGGTGCAGTGAAGGGGCAGAAAAGATGATGTAATATTGCTTGAGATTTAGGGTACTGGGGAAACAGGAAGGGAAGGAGGGGGGGGGGGAGGGAAGGAGGGAGGGAATACGGGGAAGGGGGGGGGGGAAGAGGGAAGGGAGGAAACAGGGAAAGGGGGGGGGGGGAAGGAAGAGAGGAGAGAAAAGGGGGGAGGCAGAACAGAGGAACAGGAGGGAAAACAAGGGGGGAGAGGGAGAAGGGGGGAGAAGGGAAGGATAAGGGGAAAGGGGGGAGGGGAGGAGAGAAGGGAGGGGAGGAGAGAAGGGAGGGGAGGGAAAAGGCGCAGTGCGGGCGAACAGACCCGGTTACGTCAGGGACCGCCCCCTCCTTGCCGTCCCTGACTTCCGGGTTGGGGTGCTCTTATAGCGGCCAGCGATGACCGCTGTGTGAGCCTACAACCTCCTGATGCTGCGCTGGCTGAGGATCGCTTTCTATGGGTGAGTTTTCTCCCTCCCTCTCTCCCCACTATCTGTTAGCCTCCCTTTCACCTCTCATCCTTGGTCCCGCACGAATTACCCTGTGTGGCGCCTCTGTTTAACCCTGTATGCAGTGGTATCAGAATCCCTGTTCACTGCTATACCTTCATTGTCTTCCCTTTCCCTGGTCATTAGTGCCTCTCAGCCTGGAACAGACTGTCCTATACTTACTGTCAGTCTGCATTACCTTATGTAATTTTAAATTTTGCTCAATCTATTCCCAGTGTATATATTCATACCACTATATTACCTGTGGATTAACCCTCTGTATATCCATGCCTATGGTAAACTTGATATATTAATTTTGATTTCAGTTGCTGCTGTGACCTTCCCCCTCCCCCTTGGTACGCACTAAAAGTTCCAGCTCTAGGGGGCTCTTACTGTTAACAGTTTCATGGTCCTTCCTGACCTCTCTGTTCTACGGTCCTCCTTATGGGAAGCTCTCATCCATCCCAGCTCATGCGTCATATAGCCAATTAATCTCCAGGTGGTGAGTGTCAGCCTTAACACTATCAGTGTGCGTTTTTCTTTAGCTGTTTACCCTTTCCTTGCATGGATGGGATTATTGGGTTTCTTCCCCTCTGATCCCCCGCTTTCTCCCCCTTCTCTCTCCCCCCTTCCCCACCCCTCTCTTTTCCTCCTTCTCCCCCCCCCCCTTCCCTCCCCCCTCTCCTCACCTTCTGTCCCCCTCCCCTCGTCCCCCCTTTTCCCTCCCCTCCCTTCTCTCCTCCCCTCCCCCCCTTTCCCTTCCCTCCCCCCCCCCCTTCTCCCTCTCCCCCCTTATTTTCCCTCCTGTTCCTCTGTTCTGCCTCCCCCCTTTTCTCTCCTCTCTTCCTTTTCCCCCCCTCCCTTTCCCTGTTTCCTCCCTTCCCTCTTCCCCCCTCCCCCCCTTCCCCGTCTTCCTCCCTCCTTCCCTCTCTCTCCCCCCCCCTTCCTTCCCTTC